>NC_064859.1:86122662-86422662 GCF_024139225.1 Suncus etruscus
AAGGATAAGACTAAGAGATCTGCTATAAAAGATTAAAAGATCTAATACAAAGCATTAGAACACGTGAAAGCGTACACGACACTATCCTTTAATGGGTTTTAATTAAAAACATTTTGCATCCTTCAAAACATTAGTGGATACATAACATTAATTGCAAAACAATAAAAGATAAGATTAAAATATCTGTTACAAAAAGTTAAAGGAAAAGATTAAACGAATCAAAATTGCATAAGCAAAAGAAGATATGACAATATCATAAAAAATCAACTCTCTTAGTTATGCACTTTGTACAACCCTCATGGTAGCCACAAAACCAAAGTCTGGAACAGAGGCCCAAACCATAAAAAGAAATTTTAAAAATGATACGAAGCACCTAAGTAAAATGGAAGAACCAAAAGAAATTAATATCTAGGCTGGAATGATAGCACAGTGGGTAGGGCATTTCTCTTGCATGCAGCTAATCTGGTTTGATTCCTCGTTCCCCAAGTCTGCCAGAAGGGATTTCTGAGCACAGAACAGGAGTAACCATTGAGCATCATTGGTGTGGTCTAAAACCCAAAACAAAGAAATGAGATATAGAACAACTATGGTGAAAAAGAAAAAAATAACAGTAATAAAGGCAACTTATGTCAGTGATTTTCTAAAATGTAAATGGAACCAATTATAAATGGCAAATGGGGAGACTATATATTATAAAATAAGAACCAACATATCTCCAAATGATAGGCTTGAAGATGAGCATAGTCTAGAAGTAAAGAGGTAAAATATAATACTTCAAGAGAATAGTGACATAAACAATTCACAAATAGTCACAAATTGGACTTAAGCCAAAAGAATTAACAAAATATGAATATTATATGATTTATATGTGGTCATTGTACCAAAATACATAAAGATACATATGAATCTAAGAGAGGAGAACCAAAATAAATAAAAGCAAACATTACCAAAACTAAAGGGAGAAATTTATAGCAAAATGATCTTAGGAGATTTTACAGTTTGCTACATAAATAAAAACACTGTCCAAAAAGAAAGCCTACATAGGAAACAAGGGATTTAAATTTATATATTTTATCATATATAACATTTTATTTAAAAGCAGCAGAATACGAATTGCCTACAGTACACATGAACTGTTCCAAACAATAGGCCATATGTTAGAACACACTGTCTCGATTCATTTACAAGAATTAAAATCATGCTGAGCATCTTTTCTGATTACAATGATAAGGAATTAAAGGTCATCCATAAGAAGAAGTATGGAAAAATTACATATATATGAACATTAAACTATATGCTATTAAAACTATTACGTCAACTAGGAAATCAAAGAACACATTTTTTAAAAATACTCAGAAACAAATGAAAAGATACGAATTATGGCCTATCTCCTACATACTACAGAAGTACTATGGGTTAAGATTATAGTAACACATTCATATCTCAGGAAATAAGAAATATACAGAAACAGTACAGAGGTTAAGGCACAGACAAAACATGTGCTAGCATGCCATTGGTTTAAATCTTGGCACTGCATATGGTCTCCTGAGCACACTGGTGTATTTTTTCCAAAAACCAGAAAAGAAAACAGCAAACAAATAAAACAATGTTACACATAAAGAAACCAAAGAAAGGAACCAATGAGACCAAAGAAAATTGATAATAATAAAAGAGTATTATGGAAAAAATACAACAGATCAATGAATTCAGGAGTATTTTTGGAAAGATCAACAGAATTGACACATTTTTAAAGTCAAACTCACCAAGATAAAAAAGGGAAAAGCTTGAATAAAATCAGCATAACAAAATGATGACAGATGCCACAGAGTTACAATCACGAGAGACACATTAAATCTCTAAGCCAACAAAATGAACAATTGAGAACATTCAAAGTATTTAGAATCATAGAAATTCTAAGATTGCATAAAAAAGGACACAAGAAACCTAGAGAGATCAACATGAATAAAAATAAACTAATTTAATAATCAAATAGCCTTCCTCAAGAGGTCATAAACATAGATAAGTGCCAGTATGCAGGATTTATATGTAAGCTACCCTGGGTTTAATTTTTGACACTACTAAACAAGTATCTATCACAAAGTAAAATTTCAGCACCAGAAATCTTTACTAGTGAATTCTACCAAACTTTAAGAGAATGATAAATATTATTCTCAAACTCTCCCAAAATAGTGGAGGACAGATATTTTCAAACACATTTTATCAGACCAATATTATCCTAATGCCAAAATTAAACAAAGACAGACATAATGTAAAAATTTTTATAGACCACATGTCTTTTGAACGAAGTTGAAAAAAATGTAAGAAAATACTAGTAAACCAAATTCAACAATCAGGTAAGAGGACCATAAACCATGATCATAATTATGTGGGACTATGGTCAGCATATACAAATAAATGTGATACACCATATCAACAACATGAAGGGAAAATCAAATAGCCATCTCAATAGATGCAGAATAGATGACATACTGAAATAATTTTAATACAAATTATGTCAAAAACTTTTAATAAAGTAGTTATAAGAAATATACTCTAACCTAATGAATGCCCTGAGTGATACAAATACACAGTCACTATCAAACTCATCAGGAAATACTAGGTGCTTTTGTTTTATACATCAATGGATGTCCATCTCCTATTCTTTGCAAAGTAGTTAACAAACTATTTTTACCAAAGTATCTGGAAAATCCTATCTAGAGGCATATAGACAATAAACAAAGACATCCAAATTGAAAACACAAAAATAGTCACATTATTAGATGGGCATGACTTTTTACACTGAAATTCTTAAAAAGCCCACTAAAAAGCTATTAGAAATAATGGGGCACTGTGAAATTGTAAGCTATAAAGTCAACACAATGAAAATAATATATTTGCAAACAATAATTTCTTTGAAAAATAAAATAATCTCATTTATAATCATAATAGAATAAAATATGTAATAAATATATCCAAAGTAATAAATGTACTCAAGAAAGTCCACATTGCATATTAAAATTTGTAAGACTGGTGAAACAAAGGGTGTAAAAAGTTAACATTGTAAATGTGGTTATTTTACTTAAAACACACGTTTATGATATTACATATCTGTATATCTAGAAAATCAAAGTACTTATCAAAATATAAATGTCATGTTCACAAAATAAAATTTTAAATTTTAAAATTTGGATGGAGCAATAAATAGTCTGAATAGCTATTATAAATATATGTATATATTTATATATTAGTATATAAATATGAATTTTATATGTATATTCATATATATTCAAGACTATATATAAATAGTCCCGAATAGCAAGGAAATTCTGAAACAATAAACAAAAGGGAGATATTACTCTTCTTAACAGGATATTTTACAACAGAATTATAATATTTATAGCAGCATTTTATTAAAATCAAAACAAATACATAAATCAAGGGGACATAATTTATAGTTCATAAATTAATTTACAGATATTTGGACAGCTAATTTATGAGAAAATTGGTAAGAAAATATTATGGAGACTGTAACATCTTAATAAGCAGTATTGGGCTGCTTAAAGCTTCATGTTATAAGAATGAAAACAGATTATTATCTTATACCATGCACAAATTAACAACTGTATTTAGTACTTGAATAGAAAAACCTGAAAATCATAAAATGCACACTACATTTTACATTACATAAGCATTACACTATGACGATGTCTTAAAATTTTTCTTTATGAACATGGTTGACTTGACACCTGATATAACCACCTAAATGCAAAGTATTTCTTTATGGTATTCTGTCACATATGAATTTCCATTCCATGTATTCCATTTCCAAGTCAAATAAAAGCAAAAATAATGCAGCTGCATTAAACTAAAAAGTTCTGAACAGTAGAAACAATCGTAATTTTAAAAATTCCTATTGAGTTGTAGAAATATTGGCAAAACCATATTTAACAAGATCGTTATAGAAAATATAAGAAATATTTATAACTCAGTACTGAAATGTTCAATTAAAAATGAATAGAACACATAGTGGAGAGAAACTGAGGCAGACAGATGAAACAGCTCTGGGGTCCCCCTTTGTGACTCAGTAGAGCCAATTTTACCCCAGGTTAGGTGCTTTTTGAGAATACAATGACTCCTCATTGTTCCAAAGCCATTTATCTAGTCAGTGAACCACACCACAATACAAACAATGATAGGAAAGTAATGCAGTAAACCATATTTAATGAATAAGGATGGTAGTTTTGAAGATCCAACGAGTAGTAGCCACCAATATAGGTTCCCTGATAAGAACTTTATAGGGGAAAATGTTAAAATGTTCATGGAACTCAAAGAAACCCGAAATGGATGACAATAATAAAGAGAGTATGAGAGTATGAGTAGTAGTAATGAGAAAACTTCAAATAGAAATGACAACTCAAAAATTTGCTATGTGAAATGAAAACATCACTGGAAATGCTCACCAGCAGACTAAAAGCTGCTGAGGACAAAATTGGTTAACTTGAAGATGAAAGTATAACACCTTCAGACAATAGCAGAAGATGGAAATTAGCTTTCTAATAAATGAACAGAAAATGGGAAAAATTTTCAGAGCAAATGAACAGACAAAAATGAACTTTAGAATAAATTCAACAGAAAGAAAAAAAATAAAATCTTTGGTGTCCCAGAGAGCCAGGGAGAAAACACTTTTTAGGAAGCAGGTGCCCCAGAGAATTAGAGGAAACCCCTGTGAGAAAGCAACAAAGACATTTATTTGTACCCATATCCAGGAACCTAAAGAGTCTCAGCTAAAGAGGCCTCTAATAGAAGCACCCAAAGATCAATGATGAAAACCATAAATAGAGATAGAATACTGAAAGCACCAATATCAGGAAAGAAAATAAAATACAAAGGAGCATCCTAAAGATTTACAGCAAATTTGTCACAAGCAAAATTTCAGGCCCTGAAGGACTGTGGAATATTTTGTAAAAACTTCAATGAAATGACTGTCTCATTTAGACTATATCAACCGGAGTGAGTAAGAAATGGCTGACTGTGGGGACTGCCAGGTGAAGTGCTGATTGCTTCACCTGCGGAGTCTCTGCCCTGCTGTGCTTCTTCTAAGAAAACTGAGGACCCTCAAGGGAGCCCAGACCTGTGCTTCTCTGTCTTTTCTGAATCCTTGAAGCTCTCCTCAGAGCCCTGGGAAGACGAACCCCCAAAAAACTGTATTCTGAAGCTACCCAGTGAGCAAGTGAGTGGAGTAAGAAATGGCTGACTTTACAAGCCCAGAAAGGGGAAGCCGCTGAACTCTGCTGGAACTCAGATGCCAGCACCCCCCTATCAGCCTGTCTTCTGTGCTGTGCACCATTTTCGGCCTTATTTCTTCCTGTGTGTGGCTCATCTGCAGGACGTCTCACCTTCCCTGGAGCCTTCCCTGGAGGTGAGTTTACAGCCCAGAAAGGGGGAAGCCACTGAACTCTCCTGTAACTCAGAAGGCCACCACCCTTATCTGCCTGTCTTCTGTGCTGTGCTCCATTTTTGGCCTGATTTTCATCCTGTGTGTGGTCCATCTGCAGAAGGCTCACTTTCCCTGGAGCCTTCCCTGGAGGTGAGCTTACACGCCCAGAAAGGGGAAACCTCTGAACTTTGCTGGAATCAGATGCCAGCACCCCTATCTGCCTGTATACTGTGCTGTGCTCCATTTTCAGCCTGATTTCATCCTGTGTGTGGCTCATCTACGGACGGCTCGCCTTCCCTGGAGGTGAGTTTACAAGCCTAGAAAGGGTGGAGCCAGAGGAGCACGGCCACTCCAGTACACTTCCTGGCCGTGCACATCATTTAGCCAATGAATACAACCCACAACACGTAGAAAAACCCACAATACAAGTGTGACAATTGGAAAATAACGCAGGCCAGCGCCAGACATAGAGAATGATGATGGCAACTCTGATGACTTGAACATGACCAACCAACTAGTCAGTCTCTCAGATAAGGAGTTTAGAGACACAATATGGAAGATGTTCAAAGAACTCAAAGAAAGTATAGAAGAGAACACTAATAAAAATCAAGAGAATATGAAGATAGAAATCAGAAAACTCCAAACTGAAATTTTAGGTCAAATACAAGGTCTGAAAAAACTCAGTAGATGAATTGAAGAAAATCATGGTTGAGCTTTCCACAGGTTAAGAGCAGCTGAGGATAGAATTAGTACACTGGAAGATGAGATGAATAACAATTCCATACAGCAGAAGAAATTGGAAAAAAAGCCTTAAAGCAAATGATCAAACAATGGAAAAATTACTCAAAGAATGGGAACAGATGAAAATAGAAGTTTATGATAAGCTCAACAGAAACAACTTAAGAATCATTGGAATCCCAGGGAACAGGAAGAAAATCTCCAGGAAGAATCAGCAGTCAAGAACATTATTAAAGAGAAACCTACCAGAGCTAATGAATACATGCAATCAAATCCTGCATGCCCCAAGAGTACCACTAAAAGAGACCAGAAAAAAACACCCCAAGACACATCCTACTCACAAACGATGAATCCCACAGATAGAGACAGAATTCTGAAAGCAGCAAGATCGAAAAGAGAAATTACATTGAAGGGAATATCCTTGAGATTTACTGCAGACCTTTTACCGGAAACACTCAAGGCACAGAAGGCAGTGGTGAGATATAGTGACAAAAACTCAATCAAATAAATGCTTCACCTAGAATACTGCACCCAGCAAAACTCACTTTCAGGTTTGAAGGAACAACTACATGGTTTCAAAGACAAATAACAGCTCAGAAACTTTTACAGACTCAAAACCGTTCTTAAAGAAAACTCAACGGCCTACTTTAAGACAAGACTGACCAACAGACACACCAAACTTTCGATATAAAGATGGCACTAACTCCAGGACAATTCTTTCTCTCAATGTCAATGGACTAAATGCGCCAGTTAAGAACCACAGAGTGGCTAAGTTGATGAAAAACTCAATCTAACCTTCTGTGCTTACAAGAATCGCACCTGAATAGTCAGAACAAACATAGACTCAAAATAAAAGGCTGGAGGAAAATCATCCAAGCAAACAATACCCCATAAAAGAAAAAGCTGGAGTGGCCATACTAATATCAGATGATGCAAACTTTATACTTAGGAAAGTTGTAAGGGATAAAGATGGACATTTTTTATTAATCAAGGGATACATACAGCAGAAGAAATCACTCTCCTAAACATATATGCACTGAATGAGGGGCCAGCAATATATTTAATACAACTGTTGACAAATCTGAAAAAATAATATCAATACAACACAATAATTGTGGGGGACCTCAACATGGCTTTGTCAACACTTGACAGGTCAACCAGACTGAAACCCAACAAGAATATACTAGACCTGAAAGGAGAAATGGAAGAAAGAGGCCCTAGTAGATATATACAGGACACTCCCCCCCAGAAGCCCCGGAATACACATTCTTCTCTTATGTACATGGGACATTCTCCAGGATAGACTACATGCTAGCACATAAAACATACCCTACATAATATCAAGAGGATAGAAATTTTGCAGGCTACCTTCGCTGACCACAAGGTCTGAAATTATATGTGAACCACAAAGGACACAAAAGAAAACTTTAATACCTGGAAGTTAAACAGCCTAAAACTGAATAACCAGTGGATCCGAGATAAAATCAAAGAGGAAATCAAAACCTTCCTAGAAACAAATGACAATGGAGACACAAACTATCAGA
This sequence comes from Suncus etruscus, assembly GCF_024139225.1. Taxonomy (NCBI): domain Eukaryota; kingdom Metazoa; phylum Chordata; class Mammalia; order Eulipotyphla; family Soricidae; genus Suncus; species Suncus etruscus. Next base: position 86,130,382 of record NC_064859.1, read on the forward strand.
ACCTATGGGACACAGCAAACGCAGCACTGAGAGGAAAATTTATAGCTTTGCAAGCACACATGAAGAAAGAAGAAGGGGCATACCTGAATAGGTTAATGATGCAGCTCATAGAATTAGAATGTACTCAACTAAAGGAACCAAAAATAGGGAAAACAGAAGGAAATAACAAAGCTGAGAGCAGAAATCAATGAAGTGGAAACCCGAAAAACAGTCCAAAAGATCAACGAAAGCAGGAGGTTCTTTGAAAAAATAAACAAGATTGATAGACCACTGGCAAAATTAACAAAGAAAGAGAGAGAGAAACTTGATAACTCGTATTAGGAATGAAAAAGGAGAAATCACTACTGCTATGGCAGAGATTCAAAGGGTAATCAGAAACTACTTTGAGAAACTCTATGCCACTAAAAATGAAAACCTGGAAGAAATGGATAAATTTTTGGACTCTTATAATCTTCCACGGTTCAATGAAAAGGATGTAGCATATCTAAACACACCCATCACTATTGAGGAAATTAAGACAGTAATCAAAGGTCTGCCCAAAAACAAAAAGTCCAGGCCCAGGTGGATTTAGTAATGAATTCTTTCAAACCCTTTCAAGAGGAACTTCTACCAATCCTGGCAAGACTCTTTCATGAAATCGATAAAACACTTCCAAATAGCTTTTATGAAGCCAACATCACCTTGATACCTAAACCCAGACAGAGATGCTACCAAAAAGAAAATTACAGACCAATATCGCTGATGAATACAGATGCAAAGATCCTCAACAAAATCCTGGCAAATAGGATTCAATGCCTCATTAAGAAGATCATCCACTACGATCAAGTAGGTTTCATCCCAGGAATACAAGTATGGTTTAAACATTCGTAAATCTATCACATAATGCACAACATCAACAACAAGAAAAATAGACAATCACATGATCATATCAGTAGATGCAGAGAAAGCATTTGAGAAGATCCAACACCCATTCTTGATCAAACCTCATTCCCAAGATGGGAATGTTGCATGATGATGGGTGGTGTTCTTTCATGACCTAAAACCCTAACACAATCATGTTTGTAATAAATTTGTTTAAATAAAAATTAAAAAAAAGACTATATCAACAAGTTTGGCTTTAATCCCTTTGAAGAAAGATACATTGTTTTGTGGATAAACATCAGCCCAGAACTTTATTGACTCAAATCCAACTGATCAGACTTGAACACCAAATTCAAGGTCAACTATAACAGAATCAGTACCCAATTTTTAACAGGCTAGACTCAGACAGGGACCACTTATACTAGTAGACCCAGGGGATAAAGGAGGGGTGCTATGGGATACATGCTGGGGAACAGGGGTGGAGGGAGGACAACATTGGTGGTGGAAATGCCCCTGATTCAATGTCACTATGTACCTGAAATATTACTGTGAATGATTGTAATCCACTTTGGTCAAAATAAAAATTATTAATATAAAAAATAAAGTGAAATAGATGAAAGAAAAAAATGAAGTGGGGTACTTTGTACCAAACTTCTATAAAAATATCAACCAAATCTCTTGATAGTAACCTCTCTCAGTAACAATTGTCTAAATGCATTAGTTGAGAGAGACAGAGTGGAAAAAATGGAACAGAAAATTGAATCCATATTTTGCTGCTTACAAGAAACACATTTGAATACTTAGAGCAAACAGACTCAAAGTCAAAGGTTGGAAGATAATCTTTCAAGCAAACAAACTCCCTTAAAAGGGTGGGGTGGCCATTCTAATATCAGTTGACATAGACTTCAAGCATAAAATGTTTTTAAGGACAGATAATTTTTTAATGATCAAAGCATATGTAAAACAATAAGAAATCACACTTAAATATATATGCACACAATGAGGGGCCAAAAAGTATTTAAAACAATAGTTTATGGACTTGAAGAAAAACATTAATAGCTATACAACAGTAGTCAGTGACTTCAACACCACTTTATCACCTCTTGATTAATAAAACTAAAACTCAAAAAAGATATACTAGCTTTAAAGGAAAAACTGAAAGGGGATTTGTAGATATGTAGAGTTCTTTTCATCCCCCAAAAGCCACATACACATTCTTTTTCAATACCCATTGGACATTCAAGATAGAGTGCATGCCAGGTCACAAAACGTACTTCTATAAATTCAAGAGAATAGAAATTACATCAACTATCTTTTCAGTCCATGATGTACTGAAAATAGAAGTGAATTATAAGCATAAATGAAGAAATAATTTTAATATCTGAAAATTAAACAGTTCACTACTAAATAGACAATGGATCAGAGATAAATTAATAGAATTCTGGAAACAAATAAAAATGAGAACATGAGATATCAGATTTGTGAGAAACAACAATAGTGACATTAAGAGGAAAATTTATAGCTTTACAAGTATTCATTTCAGGGGAATAAAGGTCTATGTAAATATCTTAAAGGCACAACTTAAGAAATTTAAAATGAGCCTTCAGAAGAAAGGAGGAAGTAAATAAAATTTAGAGCAGATGTTAATATACTGGAAACCTGGAAAAACTATGAAAAAATCAATGAAAGCAATAGTTGGTTCTTTGGAAAAAATAAAGAAGATAAATACATTTTAGTAAGATTCACAAAGTGAGTGAGAGAAAGCACCCTCTAATAAACTGAATAAGAAATGAAAGAGAGGCTATTACAACAGACACTAAAGAAATTTAAAGAAAATCAGAGATTACTTTGAGAATCTTTATAACACAAATTAAGAGAATTTAAAAGAAATGGATAAAAATCTTGGACTTCCATAACCCCCCCCCCTCGTTTGAACCAAGGTAATGTGGAATACCTGAACAGATCTTTCACTATTGAGGCAATTGAAATGGTAATCAAAAGGTTGAAAAAATAAAAATTACAGGCCCCAGATGAATTCTCTAGTGAATCTTTTCAAACCTTTACAGAGAGCCTTTATCAATCCTTTTTAGGTTTTCCCTTAAAGTTGAAACAAAAATATTCCCAATTATTTTCTTTTTTTAATGAAGCTAATATCATCATGATATCCAAAGCAGACAGCAATATTAAAAAGAGACAGAATTATAGGCCACTGTCCTTGATGAACACAGATGCAAAGATCCTCAACAAAATATTAGCAAGTAGAATCCAACTATTTATTTAAAAGGTCATAAATCATTACCAAATAGGATTCATTCAGGAATGCAAGAGTTGTATTAACTATCAATGCTATGTTATAATATGTCAATCAATATGCACCATATCCATAAAAGTAAATATAAAAATCATGTGATCATATCAATAGATGTAGAAAGAGCATTTTATAAATTTATGATAAAAACTCTCAACAATAAAGGAATTGAAGGAACTTTCCTCAATATTGTTAAAACTATGTAACACAAATCTGTGGCAAATACACTCAATTCAGGAAATCTAAAAGCCTTTGCTTTAATATCTGTCACAAGAAAAGTTTTTTAAGTCTCGTCACTTCTATTAAATATAGCACTTGAAGTCCTTGCCATAGCAATTAGGCAAGGCAAATATATCAAGGACATCCAGATCAGAAAAACTTTCACTGTTTTTAGACAATATACTAAATTTTGAAAAATAACAAGAAAAACCTTCTAGAAACAAAAGATTTTTATAGTAAAGTGGCAACTACAAAATAAACTTGCAAAAATGTATTGCTTTTATGTATAAAAGTGAGAAAAAACTATATATATATATTTTTAAAAAAATCCCATTCACAATTGTCAGAAAATTAAATACCTTAGAATCAATGTAACTAAAGAGGTAAAAGACCTATACAAAGAAAACTACAACATACTGCTTCAAAAAATCAAAGAGGACAAAAGAAAATAAATAGCAATACATTGAAAAGCATTGTAGAGATTTAATACAACCCCTAAAAAGATACTCATTGCATTTTTCAAAGAAATAGATCAAATACTCCTGAAATTCATATGGAACAATAAACCTCCATAAATACATGAATAGCTAAAGTGATCCTTGGGTAAAAGATGGGAGGCATCACTTTCAGCAAGTTCAAACTTAATGTGAAGTGGTAGCCATTAAAACAGCATGATATTGGAATAAAGAAAGACCTTGAGATCAATGGAATAGACTTGAATATCCTGAGTCTGACCCTCAGATATATGAGCAATTAACCTTTGATAAAGGTCAAGAAATGCAAAGTGAAGCAAAGAAAATCTCTTCAACAAGTGGTGTTGGGAAAAGTGGTCAATTACATGTAAAATGTAAACTCAGACCTCTTTTAACACCATGCACAAAAGTCAAACCAAAATGTCCTTAATGTCAGATCAGACCTGAAACCGTTGGTACATAGAGGAAAACATGGGCAGAACTCTTCATAACATTGAAGCTAAAGTGTTGTCTTCCATCTTTTGACTTTAAGTGTGTGTTTGCTCTGAATATTTAAATATGTTTTACACAGGCAGCAATATTTTGGATTAGTTTTCTGATTTATTTTGCCACTCTGTCTCTCTTTAACTGGTGCATTTAATCCATTAACATCGAGAGAGATTATTGTCATGGGTTTTTGTGCCATCTTTTCTGTAAAAATTTTGTATTTGTGAGGTTTGTCTGCCTTAAAGTAGATCCTTCAATTTATTCTTTCAAGATTGGCTTTGATCGATACTATTCCTGAACTATCATTTTTAATCTATAAATCTGTGTATCCTTCCTTCAAACCTTAATGAAAGTCTGGCAAGGTGAAGTATTCTTGGCAAGGCATTCATTTCATTAAGGTTTTTCACTATATTCCACCACTGCCTTTGGGCTGGGGTGGTGGTAGCTTATGATATATCTGCTCTAAATCTTAAGGATGATTTTTTGCATGTAATTTCCATTTTTGATCTTGCTGCTTTCAGTATTTTATCTGTAGTTTTCATCATTGTGACTAGGATTGCCTTGGTGTGCTTTAATTTAGGTCTCTTTTAGCTGGTAATCTTTGATTGCCCAGGATGTGGGTGCATATACTCCAGTCTAGGAACTTCTCAGCAATAATGTTTTTGACTGTTGCTTCTTCATCGGGGTTTTCTTTCTGACTTTCTGGGACCCCAGTAATTATTATGTTGTTCATGTTGAATTTATCCACAAGGTCTATTTTTTCTGTTTGTTTATTTAGAGGATTGTTTCCATCTTCTGGCCATTTGTTTTAAGGCTCTTTTCTAATATCTTCTGTTGTTTGGGAGTATTATGCAACTCACTTTCGTTTTACTCATTCTGTCCTCTGTAGCTGTGTTACTCTGCTAGTGAGGCTTTCCAGTGAGTGTTTCATTTTGTCCACCAAGTCTTTTAGACTTGTTATTTCAGTTTGAAATCTTTTCATTTCTACTCTCGTATCCTCCTGAGTCTTTTTTGCTGTTCCTTTGGTTCCTTCCATGACGCCTTTGAATTTTTTGAACATCCTCCACATTTCCTCCATTAAGTCCTTATCAGAGCTGCTGTAGAGGTTGACTAGTGTTGGTTGAGCCCTCAGAGCTATCTTTATTCATATGTGTGCTGGGGTTCTGTGTTGTCTTCCCATTGTGACCTTTGCAGTGTGTGGTAGTTTTTGTTTGTTTGTTTTTTAATGAATTGTGGTGGGACTCCTTGCCTAGGAGTAATGGAAGCCATGAAGCAAATCAATCCAACTGCAACCTCACTGTCCTCCTGGGCTGTCTCACAGCCACACTAACGTGGAGCCCTCCAGTCAGACTAAGCCTTTGCTCATTCTCTCAATGCCAATGTCTATGTTCCTTGAGAAGATGGGGTGGACCAGGGGACAGTTCAGAGTCCTGCTGCTCAGGCCTTAAGAATGACAGGGCTGGAGCAATAGCACAGTGGGAGGGAGTTTGCCTTGCATGTGGATGACCCAGACCTCACCTCGGTTGGAGTGATTTCTGAGTGCATAACCAGGAATAACCCCTGAGAGTCAGAGGGTGCAACCCACCCAAAAAGGCAAAAAGAAAAAAAAGAATGAGTTAAGGTGACACTCCCAGACAGTCTCCTAGCAATGGTAGCAATGGCAGCACAGGCTCCTGACCCTTCTGTTAGCAGTCTAGTAGCAATGCTACTGCTATGGCTTAATTGCACCCTCATGTTGCAGCCTGGCTTCTTCCCTCTCGCTTTGGTCTCTATGTCCTTGTCCTGAGCTTGGCCACACTGATGGGTCCATGCTGCATTCTACAACTTCCAGCCTTGCTGCAGGATCAATTCAGGACAATGCTTACTCCTGTCTCTGGGAACATTGCAGCCTCAGTCACTGCTTCCACTCAGTCTCTATTCTCTAAGGCCACTTAACTGCCATTGTGCTTTTCTAGCAGTCTTCCGTACTGCCTGTTTTTCAGTCTAGTGACATACCTTTGCTTCTTCTCCAGGTGTCTGTTGCCCCTTTGGCGAGTATGTGAATTTGGGGGATTTCGCTCTCATGTTGCTTGAGGATGAGTTGCTCTAAGCCTCTTTGGGCTCCTCAGTACTGCCCTATTGCTGCCGCTGTCTCTCCTCCATTTTATTTTTTTACTCTTACCTATTTAAAATATTTTTGATGCCTTTTTTTGTACTCACTTAATCCAAAGTTGACTTTTTCATTAAAACTCAGAGAGGATAGGGGTTATTCTCAGGGGGATTGTAATCATGCCTGGCATATGCATGGTCCTGAATTTAATCCCCATCACCATATGCCTACCTTAAGCATCATCACTTGTAGCTACGGTGCTTTCAAGTGGTGCTGGAATGACCTTGGTGACTCCCCACATTTTAGATTCAAGCATTGAACCATCTGGCCCTATTTGTTAGCTGAGTATCTCTGGGAATGGCTCTCAATGAAGAACTTCTAAGGAAACCTGCTCAAAAACAAACCCTGAACATATCTTTATTTTAACTTATGCAAAATTTTCTTAGAAGTGTTATAGCCATATCATATTGATAATGTTTAAAATTAAATCATCCCACCTTGTTTCCTTGTGCTAAATTATCAACTGCAAGTGACATTCATTACCTGTTTAACTTTGTCCTAGGAATTCAGAATTAAGTCATCCCAAAGATATTTCAGTGTGTCGGCAAAAGTATTTATGTAGTATCTGAGTTTGAGACACAGCTATCATTCCTAAACCCAAGAAATTCATTTTGACAGGGGAGATGAAAAAAAAGTTGAGAAAATTAAAAGGGGGTGAGTTCTGCGTTATGAGTTCTGCATTATGCCCACTAATATTTTAAGGAGTAGGACAGAGCAGGATCTTTATTGTCACAAATATTTTAAGCTTATAACAAGAAACCCTTTTAATATCCATTTTTATAATTTATGACCCTGGAGGTGAATTTATTTTCAGGAGGAACATAACCACTGTGCCATTAAGAGAGAAAAGCAATGAGTCGAAGAGTTTTAAATTCTTCTGTGTACTTTGCTGTATAAGAAGTTATCTTGCTCTTCCCACTCAAATAATTAAAGCAAACAAACAAAGGAAAACACCTGCTTATTTCACCTCTAATTTAGTTTTCTTTTATCATGGACCCAAGGGCCAGATTTAGTCAACAGCTGTGCACCATGTGTGCTCAGAATCTGTAGAAATTTGTGCCATGAATCTGCAGAACACTATTTTTTTAAAAAAAAATGAAACAATCTTATTTGCTTTAGTTTTTCCATTCTAGTGTTGAAGTAGGTATAGTGAGAAAGAAAAAAAAAGACACGCACATATACATGCATGCATAAGCACACAATCTAAATTATTTTACATTGCATTATGAAAATTAAAATGCTGTCAGATTTATTTCTTAATACTTGGCACCTACAAAGATAGGTTTAGTTGCCTTCCCTTAGATCTTCATTTTTATAGAGAAGAGACCTTGCTACTTTCACAATGATTATTCTGCATACTTCAACCAGGGAATCATGTATGATACAGACTTTATGAATGCCTGGGGATATGTAAACTTTGTTTTTGCAAGCAGAACATTGTTGAGGAAGATAAAGCTTTGAAGATGTCATTTTCAAGGGTCATATGCCCTGAGTCTTTTAGATTGGGAATGTTCAAGTTGTTACTTAGGTAGTCTTCATAAAAGAGTTTATAGTGCAATGAGATTAGCTGGTAAAATGTCATATAGAAGCAGAGCTTCATGTGCAGTAAACATAGTCAAATTAATATCCACTAGAAGCAAAACATAGCCTTTCTGAAAATTCTGTGTTGTTCATTCTTATTTGCAATCCTACCTTTTACTTCTATTTGTGTTCAGGTGCTTAAAATTTTGGGCCATAGTACTTTTACCAGATTATGAAATGCTTGTGTCTTTTATTTATTTATTTTTTGCCGCACCTAGTGGAGATTCAGGAATTTAATTAGTCAAATACCTTTGTGCTCAGTTATTATCCTTGGAAGTGCTGTGGGTATCATATTGGAAGTGAGTGATTGAAGCTGGGTCAGATACTACATGCAATGCAAATGTCTTATTGTTGTATTATTACTCCAACCAAATTGTGCCTTGTTGTTGTTATTATTATTATTATTATTATTATTATTATTATTGTTGTTGTTGTTGTTATTTTGGGTTTAGGGTCACACCTAGAGGTTCTGGATTCAAGAATCATTCCTGGTGTTGCTCAGTGTACCATATGGAATGCTGCATGTCTGTTACATGAAAGGCATATTCCTGAACTGCTGTACTATCTCAGTGGTCCCACCTTATTTTAAGACAATTTACCTTTAAAAGATTTCTCCACGAACTTGGTATATAAAGGATAAATATATGAAAGTAAAATTAACAGAACTCATGATATTATCCGTTCAGTTTATCAACCTTGATTAATAAATAAAAATATTTAGGCTTAAAATAGGCATCTGTCAGTTATGAATATGTGAGACCAAAATAAAAAGCTAAGCTGATTTTCAGTATCCTTTTTATTTTATTGGTGTGTGTGTGTGTGTGTGTGTGCATGTCTGTTGGAAATAATTTGGGCTGCACCCAGCTGTGTTCAGACTTTAGTACTAGCTCTGTACTTAGAGATCACTTTTAGTTGTGCTAGGAATTAAATGAGGGTTGGCCATTTGCAGACTAAGTGCCTCACCATTGTACTGTCTCTGTGTCTTGTCCATGTTGCTAATTTTTTTCCAAAATTTTTTTTCTGGATTTTGGGTCAGAGGTTACTCCTGGCTATACACTCAAATAAATGCTCCTGGCAGGCTAGGAAGACCATATGGGATGCTAGAATTCAAATCACTGTCCTTCTGCATGCAAGGCAAATGCCTTACCTCCATGCTATCTCTCCGCCCCCCCCCATTTTTTCTCAATTTTTTATGTAGGCTTCATGCTTTACAATAATTTTAATGTTAAAATTTTTTGTGTACAAATTTCCAACAGCACATTATGGTGTTCCTGACCCTCTACTTCATCTTTCAGGAACAACCATTATCATATACATTAACATATATGCTGAATTAATAAATGAAAAATAAATAAAATCATCATTAGAAGTTCTTATAGTGTCTCAAATACTGGTGACCCAGAAAGTTCAAGAACCATAGAAACTCTTGTTTTCTTCAAGAAGAATGTGTCATTTTGAATTTACTAGTGATATATTTAATTTATTTTATTGTGGCACCATAAGAAGTTTTATTCTGTTACTACTGATATTGTATTTTAAGAAAAAATCATTGCTTTTTAAGCTTGTTTCTTATCAATGGTGTTTCATGATTTTCTAAATACTGGCATGTATTTACATATGCCAAGGCATGGGTATTCTGACCAACAAGCAAGTAGTGCGTCCCACCATCCTGATCAACTTTGCCTAGTAAGGCATGGCCCATTCAAAATGTTTATGTCTCTCAGGATGTTTGTTATATATAATCTTCATAAATGATTATGAATCAAGTGAAGGTAAACAAAGCAGTTCGTATATTCCTTGATATACAGAGTATATAGATTCTTTACTGGATACAAATTGCATAAGGAGTTATAATAGATGTGAAACTTGCTAGTTTTATTCATGAAATGTTTCTGAACTTTATAATGAAGTAAATAGATTTTAATTTTGATGAGACTCTGGCCTCCTCAATTAACAGTATTATTAAGATTTTATATAGACAAGCAAAAATATCTTGGTATCTTTTCGTGTCAGTTGATTTGCACATGAGTTACTGAACTATACTCTTCTAGTTATCTTTCCCAAGGCATCCATTGTTGTGGAATCTGCTCTTTAATTTGCTTTTGGGGCCTTTGTCCACTTGTTGACTGCAATGCTTTTTTGTGATTTTCTTTTATGTGTATGTTTGGAGTCATAAGGGACCATGTTTTACTCTGTGTTCAGGAGTGATCCCTGGTGCCAAGAATTGAACCAGGGTCAGCATTGTGCCATACTTAACACCACTGTACTACTGCCTCTCCAACTTCATATGTTTCTGATTTGGAATATTTTATATATGTATTAATATATAAAAATTAGTTTATATAGAGCTAGTAGAAGTATAATATGAAGAAATCTTGTTCCAGTGGCTGGCTGTATATATTTGTTTACATGTAGGTATTGTCATGTTGTGGACGAATTCATATTAATCATATCATCAAATTGTTTATATATGATTGCTCTTGTTTGCTATGATAGGTAGTACATATTTAGAAGACAAACCTTAAACTCCAACAAATTGCCACTTACTTTTATTACATTTAATATTAGTTTATGCTATCTTTTTCATCTTTTAAATACCAGTATATTTGTTAAAAATGAGATGTTTTCCTGACACCATGAAAATATGGGGAAAAGATCAAGACATTCAAAAAAGAAATGCAGATGGTGAAGAAGCCCACAAGTACTCTGAAACATTAATCATCAGGGTGATGCAAAGCAAAACTACACCTTACATCACAGAAAACAGACACATCACGAAGAACAAGAACTAGTACTGGTGTGAATTAAGGGAGAAAAGCACTCATTTACTGCTGGTGGCAATGTTGATTAGTCCTGCCTTTTTGAAAACAATATGGACATTCTTAAAAAAATTAGAAATTATATTCCTATATGATCCTTTAATACCATTCTTGGGAATATAGCCCAGGTAAATATTGTATATTTACCCCAATATACAAGGACTAAAAATCACAATACAGATAAGCTCTCTATGCTTCTACTATTGTTGCAGCACTTTCAATAGTCAGAATCTGGAAACATCCCAAGTGCCCAAGAGCTGATGAGTGGGCAAAATAAAAAAAAAAAACTATAATACATCTACACAATGTAATACTATTTAGCTGTTAGGAAAAACAAAATTATGAACTTTGCTTATATATAGATGGATTTGGAAAGTATTATGCTTAGAAAATAAGTCAGAAGGTTAGGGATAGACATAGATTTATCAAAATCATGTGTGGGACATAAAATAAATAACATTGTAATAATATCAAAATAGAAGAAACAAGGGACAGGAGGACTGGTCTAGGGTAGGAAGCTTGCCACAAAGAATAGGGAAGTACAATTAGGGCAGAGAAGGAACCACTGTAACAATAATAGGTGGGGTTGATCTCTCTGGACAAGAACGGGGTGATCATTATTCCTTTTAGCATAGGCACATTAAAATGGGGAAATCTTTACATATAGAAAGAAGGTCTTATCTAATAGAGATAGGAACTTCTAAATTTTTTTATTGCAAAGGACCTTCCATCCTGAACTTTTGTCATAGTGACTTGACTTAGGCTTGACATTGGTTGCTCAACTCCAAACCTTAGATCATTTCTGAAATTGGCATGGTTTTCTGCACAGCCCCAGCAATCAAACTTTTACCAGGGAAGGCCCTAATGCTGCTCTGGCACTAACTTGCTCCAGGGTGTGTTCATATGATACCCTGACGACTTGGAACCAGCAACAACTTGCTTTCAAAGTGGCTTTCCCTACCTCACCACCTAAGGGTTAGATGAAACCAGAAGATGCTCTGTGACACCCTGACATCGACGTTGGATGACTGCACAAACTAAAACTATTAATTACAGAAGTCTGACTGTGACAGCTGTGATTGAGCAGAACTTTTCCTGGGATCATAAAGACAAGTTTTGAAGTTAGATAATTTAGTATGCCTGAGTCCTATATTTGGTTTTGTGGCAGGATGCTTCATGGATAGGGTCACACTGTTTTTAAGTCAAAGGTTTTTCCTTTCTATTTTCCCGAACTTTTGTTGCACCTATGGAAAAACAACAACAACAACAACAACAACAAAAGCCCAAAAACCTGCCACCCCCTTTTAATTTTTTAAATATGGTCTCTTCTTTTTTCACAGAACCTTGAGACATGAATAACTTTTTTTACCTCCTATTTCTGCATTTTTATATAAAATTAAAAAGGGGAGAATAAAATAAATTATGGGTCCAAGGGCCAAGTGGTCTCAATTCCATTGGTGGAGATAAAGAACAGAACTAAATATCCAAGCCAAAGTCAACAACAATAAAATTAATAGACCCTAACAATAATAATCTAAAATTAACATGGGCTTGTTAAACTGGCAGGCCATAGGGCAAATTGTGGTGGTATAGGATGTACACTTGGAACATGGATGGAGGAAGGTCAGCACTGGTGGTGGGACTGGCCATAAAATACAACTGTGAAGGACTTTGTAGATCACAATGGTTTTAATAAATTAAAATTTAAAAAAAGAACTGGGTGCTGAAAGGAGATAAAGTGATATGCATGATACCCCTCCAGTAATCATGTTCTGAACCTGTGTTTAAAAGGGACTAATGATGAGTGAGAGAAAAAAAGAGAAAGAAAGAGTAAAGAGAAAGAAAAAAAGGCAGCAGGGAAGGGCAGGAACAAAACTGGGACATTGGTGTTGGTAAATGTGCACTGGAGAAGAGATGAATGTTGGACTTTGTAAAATTGAAGTTCAATTCTGAACAACTGTGTCTTACTGTGATTCAAAATAAATTAAAAAATATAAAATGAGATTTTTATATGGCTTTTTAAAATTCAGTCTTTTGTTGCTGAAATGTCACTAAAAAAAGTGGGGGTAGTTCTTTAACCATCTATTTGAACTATTTGTTTAAGATGTATCTTTAACTAAACGTATTTATCTATATTTTTAGGGTCTAATTTAGTGCTCGGCCTGTTTCCTAGTATGTACTTGCATAGTGTGTGGAAATGAAGATGATGAGCTCACTCCTTAGATTCTCTCGAAAAGCAAATAGTTATAAAAAGAAAACCATATGAATATGCTAACATATTTTTCATTCATAGAATTTTATGAATAATATGAAATGAAAATTCAGTATCTTTATCATGTAAAAATCTGATTTCCTTCATTCCTGTTAATTTTTTGTGTAGAGTTGGTGGGTAGGTTGGATGGGGATAAAATTAAAATATATCCTTGTAAGAAAAGATTCTGAACAAAAATAATGTTGGTATTAAATTCCTTATCCAACTCAGACTACAACAATCATGATATATTTCATCACATGGTTTGCAATTTAGCTACGATAGCAAGAAAAGCATCTTGTAAGATTATTTTATCAGACGGTTCATTGAAGTTTTTGAATATGATTGGAGAAAAAGAAAAGTTATCCTAACTTTTTTCTTGCTTGATTTTGGATAGCATTTAATTTTTTCTGAAAGTTGCTAGCTTTCGTTAAAGAAATTCATAATTAAAGATTTATATTTTAAAAATCATTAGAAATATTTTTTCTGTGGTTTAACTAGGAATGATAAAATATATTCAAGTTTCTAACTTGAGATACAAAACATCATCAATATCTTGAAATACCTAATCATTGCTCTCCTCCCTATAAAATAACCAAATTGTTTACTTTTGTAATTATTCCAATGTTTTTTCTGCAGTTTCAACACATTTGAATCTGATTTTAAAATATTGTATTTAGTTTTGCAATTTTCAGTTTTTGTATAATCATTTTGTTTTTCCCCCCATTGGATATATTGCAGACCATGAATAATGCATTAAATCCATATGAATTCTGTTTTATAGAAGTTCATCCATTTTCATGAATGTCATTGTAGTTAATAAAGTTCCTGAATTGATCATATAAGTTTCCATTTTTCTTTATTTTTCTGATTACGAGGTCATCAATTCCATTGATTTTTTTCAATTAACTTTGTATTTCTTTGCTTTTCTCCATTTATTTTGATTTTAAATGTTATTAATTTATACTAACATATGTATTTGTTTTTCTTGCTAACTTCTGTTTTTATTATTTCAGTGTTTATTAAAAAGTTTTACTTAGGTGCCAGATTTGTTCATAGTGAGCAGGGTGTTTGCCTTGCCTGTGGCTGATCCTGATTTGATCCCTAGTATTCTATTTGGTTCCCTGAGCACTGACAGGAGTAATTTCTGAGTACAGTTCTTGGAGTAACCCCTGAGCAGTGCTGGTTGTACCCCCTACCTAAAACAAGCCTTGCTTGATGTGGAATATTCTCTTTTTATTGATCATTAGAGAATTGTTGAAGTCTCTATAAAAGTAGATTTTATTGATTATTACTCAATTCTCTAATTTTTCATTTCATTTCATTTATTTATTTATTTATTTATTATTTTTATTTTTTTGGGTCACACCTGACAGTACTCAGGGGTTACTCCTGGCTCTACACTGAGAAATTGCTCCTGGCAGGCTCAGGGGACCATAAAGGATGCCGGGATTCGAACCACCATCCTTCTGCATGAAAGGCAAACATCCTACCTTCATGGTATCTCTCCAGCCACAATCTAATATTTTATTTTATTTTTTAAAGTATTTTTTATTTAAGCATATGAACACTAAAGATAATTATATTCTTCTAGTGAATTATCCCCAATAACTTAATGTAGTATCTCTCTTCACCTGATAGTATTCCTTTGTCAGAGTTCTACTCTGTCTTTCAAAAGTTATTGCTGTTTGGTTTTGCTTAGCATTTTTCTGGTATATATTTTCCATGCTATTACTTTTGAATTTCTCACATTTCCATAATAAAACTTGATCTAATAGACAAATTATGAATTTATGCTGCATTTTAATCCCGTAATTTGTTGTCTTCTTTTAACTGCATTGGTGAAATCATTATTAATATTTAGTATAGATGTTTGGTTTTTGGGAAACACCCAGAGACGCTCAGGGGTTACTCCTGGCTATTCGCTCAGAAATCGCTCCTGGCTTGGGGGACCATATGGGATGCTGTGGATCGAACCAAGTTTTCTCCTGGGTCAGCCCTGTACAAAGCAAATGCTCTACTGCTTCTCTACTGCTTCGGCCCTGATATTTAATATATTTTAGAAAGTAAGATTTAAGAGTTGCTATTTGCTCATTTTTAACTTGTGTGATCACTTTCTTTTCCATATCTTCTTTGCTACCTTCTCTTACATGAATTCAACATTTATTATAAGTCTAATTTACTTTTGGGATTTATTAACTTCTAATTTCTTTTCTAAGTGCTTGCTCTAGGATCTATAATATGTACTTTCGGTGTTAAAATATGTCCTTTATATTTGCTTACACTTATATATCTGTGTATTTTTCCATTATATTTCTATTAAAATTTTATCAAATATTTTGGTATATAGTTATATGATTTTATTGTGTTGTTTTATGTCAGTTTCAGTCTGTCAATATAATATGATTGGCTAGAACCATTTGGGTGTATTCATTTGGTTTCCAATTAATTTTTGAGTTTCCCATTAATTTTTGTCCTGTTGCCCAATATTATGACTGGATCAGCCTCTTGAGGTTATTATTTTGATTACAAGATGGTCTTCATCAGTGCCCATTAGGAAACCAAAACTAGAGATTTTACTTATAAATCTGGAAATTACAGGATACAAAGTAATATCATGAGTAGAGAGCACACGGCCCGAGGTTTTGCTGTTATTGGGGTTTAGAGAGTAGTGGATGGATCCTTAGGCTTACTATTTATCAGTGACATTGAAAATAAACCAGAACTTTTAAAGCATGTGAAGAGACAACAGAAGAAAAACCTAAATAACACAAGTTGATGTTGACTGAATAATTATAAAAATTAGTCAGCTCCTGTAAAACTAAAGAACTTTAAGTGAGTGAAATAGCCTATCTCTTACCAACTTCCTTTTATTTTTATTTATTTATTTATTTATTTATTGTGTGGAACCACACCAAGCAGTATTCAGGGGTTATTCCTGCTTCTGAGCTCATGAAGCATCCATGGTGTTGCTTAGGGACTGAATGGCATGCATTGAACTGGGTGCAAGGCAAGCACCCTACCTCCTATATCTCCAACCCCAACTTCTGACTGACATGTTTGTTCTTTTAAATGGATGATCTCACAAAATATGTGTTGTCATCCTGGGAAGAATTTGAGGAATGCAAATTTAAACAAGAGTTTTTTAGTATCACATATGTTGAATTTGTTTTGCTCTATTTTAAACTTGTCTTAGATTTTTGACATTTGGACTTTCAATTAAAGTCAGACCTTTTGTTGAATTTGAGTTGATTAACCTTTAGCAGTAGATAACTCTCCTTTAAATAGTGCCAAAAATATTCTCTGAGGAAATAATTCAATGAATATGTATTTATAGTATAATATTACAATTCATCAGTATTCAGTTTTTATATTTTAAATGGGATTAAAGTATTAACTATTAAGGAATATTAAAGTCTTTCTTTAATTTGTCTTTTAATTTACTTTAAAATATTTTTAACATCAAATATAAAAGTAAAACTTGGCATTACATGGAAGAATCTGGAATTCTGAGATGTAAAGAGTCAACTTCTTGTTTTGGTGCTTAAGTATAAGTTCAGTGTATGACAGTTTATTATAATGTGCTATACCAGTTCATAAAAATATACTGATTTTAGACTTGATATTAAATTCTGCATGTAAATGACTTTTCACTTGGGTTCAGAGTTACAGTTTTTAATCAAAACTAGTAAAGCACTACTCTGACCAATATATACACTTTATTTAGGTCTATAGATGTTTCCAGGATGTGAAATTTTGAGTGCTTGCTGGATAAAGAACTAACTAAACTAGAAGTTCAGTTACCCAATTTCTCCTGTTTAACAGTTTTTTAAACTACGTATTTTGTAATGATTGACCTATATTTTTCTGTTTAGTAGGTAAACAAAGCAAAAGAAATTTCTGATTCACTTGCATAATACTGTACCTTCAAGATTTTTCAAAAAAAATTTTTTTGAAAAATGATTTCTATATTTTTATGATATTCATTTTTTAATTCCTAAAAATAATATTTTGGAACTACTTGTACATGTTTTGTGAACATCACTATGCTAACATAGTTGCTTCATATGAATTTATTGTATGTCTAAGTTCTGGAGCTAGGAAAACATTAAAATTATTAATTCTTGAAATACTGTTTGCCCTTATTTTTCTTTTCTATCTCGGAAAGATACCAACATAAATTTTAACTATTGAAAAATATACAGAAGGATCTGTGTCTGTTAAAAGTATTAGTGCAACATAATACCCACATAAAATAGCTTTGGCCCAGAGTCATTCTAAAGATGTAGGAGATTTTTTTGTGTTTTTGTTTGTTTGTTTGTTTGTATTGTTTTGTTTTCCTTTTCCTTCCAGTAGAGTCTCTTATTTCTGGTAGATTCCCTAATGTTTCTTCAAAATCCTTAAAACAGTAATGGGAATAGTAACAGAAAAAGTGTCAAAGAAGGAGAAGCAGGGATGAAGAAGTAGGAGTAAAGCCAGGAAACTAATAAGCAATGTTAAGCAATTCAATCTAAATGTGAGACTTAGCCCTAGTGAACTCAGGTGTTGACTTCCTATTCTTTCCTATGTAGGAAGGAGAATTTCCTGGGTTGGTTGCATGCAAGGTAAGTGCCCTGCCCTCTACAATTCTCCAGTACTCTTAAAGCAAATATTTTAAAAGTTTGAGAACAGGTCTACTCCCCCAAGCACTATAAAAGTTAAGAGCTTTCAGTTTTTTCTCCCACAAAGTGTTTCCTACAATGACATCTGTAAGTTTTATAGCAAGAGTGACATTTATTTTTTGCCTCAATTAAACTGACCAGACTCTCATCTTGTTCTGCCTCATAAATTAAGGGGGGAAAAATGAATGGTACTGGGACCAAATTGTCGTATGAACAGTGAGTGGAAATAAAAAATGACTATACTTAAACACCAAACCCAAAGTCAATGACAACAGAATCGATACCCAATCTACAAGCTATACACAGAGGAGACCAGTTACCCTAGCAGTCCAGAGACCAACGGGGGGAGATACAAGATGCATACTGGGAACAGGGGTGGAGGGAGGACAACACTGGTGGTGGGAATGGCCCTGATTCATTGTCACTATGTATCTTAAATATTACTGTAAAAAA
The DNA here is from genome assembly GCF_024139225.1 of Suncus etruscus. Lineage (NCBI taxonomy): Eukaryota > Metazoa > Chordata > Mammalia > Eulipotyphla > Soricidae > Suncus > Suncus etruscus. Next base: position 86,148,643 of record NC_064859.1, read on the forward strand.
TTCATAGTTCACTTTGATCACAATAAAAATTATAAAACGAAAGAAAGAAGCAAGCAAAGAAGGATTTGGGATGTGGTACAGCTGTAGATTACTTGCCTTGTATGAGTGAAGCCCTGAATTCTCAAATCCTAATACCCTAAGGGCACGTTGAGCGCTTTTGAGAGCTAGTCATGGGCATGAAGCTAGGATTCACTTGGTATGAATCTTTTGCCCCATTAAATACACACACACACACACACACACACATACACACACACAGACACACACACAAACCAGTAATTGTCTCAAGTGCTGAAATTCTCTCAAGTGCTTAAGTCCAAGTTAATCAATTCATTATTGTATTAATCAAAATCTACTATTTCATGGCATTGATTTTTGCTATCTGTATTAAGAAATAATGCAACATGTACATCACAAGAAATCATTATTTTATCTCTTGAAAGCTTCTAGTGTTTTAGTTTCTCAGTTGTTATTATCTATTTAAATGTACCCATACTTAAATGTTTCCAAGTGATACCACTACAAATATAGTATGAAAATCTTGGATTTATTTTTTTGGCCACACCCGACGTTGCTCAGGGGTTACTCCTGGCTGTCTGCTCAGAAATAGCTCCTGGCAGGCACGGGGGACCATATGGGACACTGGGATTCGAACCAACCACCTTTGGTCCTGGATTGGCTACTTGCAAGGCAAACACCGCTGTGCTATCTCTCCGGGCCCTATTTCCTTTTTCTTAACATGTTGTTTTCACACATTTCATTTTCATGTGAGTCCTACATATAAGTGCTAAGAAACATAGTTTAGGTATTTTTGTTTGAATTTTATTTACATTTTAATTATATGAAAATCATCAGAAAATAATATATATATACTTTATTTTATATAAATCCATATTTTTAACTGCAGAATTTTTTTTTTTGCTTTTTTATTTTTGCTCATATCCAGCAGTGCTCAAGTGTCCTGAATCTACACTCAGGGACTCAAGTGGTGGTGGGACTTGGGGTTCCAGGGAATGGCTCAACATTGACTGTCTGTGTGACATGCACAATATCTGACTTAGGAATGAAAAAGCAAATCAATCTGCATTCTTTTTATATTTTTTTAAAAGTTAGTTTTCTGGTGCCGGCGAGGTGGCACTAGAGGTAAGGTGTCTGCCTTGTAAGCGCTAGCCAAGGAAGGACCATGGTTTGATCCCCCGGCATCCATTATGGTCCCCCCAAGCCAGGGGCAATTTCTGAGCGCTTAGCCAGGAGTAACCCCTGAGCATGAAATGGGTGTGGTCCAAAAAACAAAACAAAACAAAAAGTTAGTTTTCTGGTAATAAAATCAACATTTATATGACTAAAAAACTATGTCTTAGTACTTCTATTGAGTATATTCTGAAAATAGCACTGTTCTCTTTAGAATTTAACTCTGTTGCTCAACTCTTATTAAGTGCAATATTTTCAATATGAAATCTGCTTTTAATACAGTCTTTGCTCCTCTCCACTTAAGGAATCTTCTTCTCATACCACATGATCAAGTTTAGGACAAATTGATTATGGTATGCTATTGTGTAGTTTTCTTAAGTGTGTGTGTGTCATGTTTTTTGGTATTAATTGAAATGATTGGATCTGCAAATTTTAGTTTACGATAAATTTGAGAAATCTTTATATAGATTTTCTTCCCCCCCACTTCCTGTCACTGGCATTTAGATTGAGGTGAGCAATGACTCTGGTAGAAATCTATCATAACTTTGTTTATCTCTTTAGTTATATATTTTTTAATTTTTTAAATAAATTTTTGCTCACTTATTTTTGACCACACAAGAAGCCCTCAGGATTTACTCCTGGATTTGCAATCAGAAATCACTCATGGAGGCTTGGGGGAACCATGTGAGATGAGGGAACTCAAACTCAGGTTGGCTGTGTCAAGACAAACACCCTACCTACAGTGCTAACACTCTCACCCCTTAAATAAAATTTTTAATTTAATCACTGTGAGATATACAGTTACAAAATAGTTCGCTATTGAGTTTAAGTCATACAACGTTCAATATCTATCTCTTCACCAGTGCACATTTTTTTTTTTTTTGGTTTTTGGTTTTTGGGCCACCCCCGGTGATGCTCAGGGGTTACTCCTGGCTATGCGCTCAGAAGTCGCTCCTGGCTTGGGGGACCATATGGGACGCCGGGGGATCGAACCGCGGTCCGTCCTAGGCTAGCGCAGGCAAGGCAGGCACCTTACCTCTAGCGCCACCGCCCGCCCCCCCCCCTATTTGTTTTTTTTTTGGACCAGTGCACATTTTTCACCACCAATATTCCCAGTTTCCCTTTGGCCTTTCCACTCCCTGCCTCTATGGCATTTTTTTCCTTCTCTTTCTCTTTCCTTTTTTTTTCTTTGAGACATTGTGGTTTGAAATATTTTTATTGAAGGGTATCATAAATTTCAGTTTACCTCCTTTCAATACCCAGTACTTGTTCAGCGTGATCATTTCCAACTATCATTGTCATAGTGATCGCTTTTCTGCCTTAACTTTGCTCCCTAGCTCATTATGGCAAGCTTTTCACCATGGACCAGTCCTCCCACCCTTGTCTGTATTTTCTTTGTGATCCTTTAGATATAACTTAGAATACCACCTATGCTTCTCTAAATTAGAAATCATTGTTAACTATTTACCAAAATTATCAATTTCTAGTACTCCTAAACTTCTAGAAGTCTTAGGTTTTGTATGTATTGTGTTAAGTAGAATTAGTGCTACCATTGACATATCTGACTTACATGGTAACTTTTGAGACTTAAAGGATTTTTGAATAATCATTTCTATTGTTTCACATAGAACTAAAAAAATTAAGTTGTCATTTTGTGGGTATTTAGGGGAGCAGTTTGCTGGAAGCTTCCAAGCTCTATGTGGGCAGCACGGGGACCATTTCTACTTTGTCCAGCCCACTGAGCTGGAAGTCTCTGTACTGAACCCTGAGCTGGCATGACCCATCAGGGTCACAATTCATAGTATGGGGGCTGGAAACGACTTCTGGGAAATTGGTGGTGGGAATGTTGCACTGGTGAAGGGAGGTGTTCTTTACATGACTGTAATCATACAACTATAATCATGTTTGTAATCACGGTGTTTAAATAAAGATAATTATAAAAAAAAAAGACTTCCAAAGCCACATCTGACAATGCTCCATGGGACAGATGGTGTCAGGATTACATCTAGGCCAGGTGCTTCGCTGCTATTTCCCTGACCCGAGCAGTTGTTATTTTTCAATCTTCATCACACATCTCCTTTGTACCTAAATGCGGAAGGATTGAACACAAGAACTTGGAATAGATCTGCCATGGACTCACTTCTAATACTCAGAGACACAGTTTACTTTTCTCTAGTATAAAATGCATGATTTAAATATATAAATATCTATGTCTTTTAAGTTATGTGATAAAATGAAGCCAAGTCTCAGGAACGATCATCGTCTAAACTATAATATGCATAAAGTATCAATTATTTAGAAGTGGGAGTCACTACTATGTATATGACGATTTCTCATTAACAGTAACAACTTCAGAGTTGTTTTCCCATTAGATTGAAATAGTAGTTTAGGCCTTAATAAATGATTAAAGGCAGAGTGTTATGTAATATGTTCAGTAAGATTTGGTAAATGTTGCCAAGTTCTAATGATTCATTTCTATAATAACATAAAAGTGAACACGATCATAAATTTCAGTTAAGGAGTTTTTTTTTGGGCTGGACAGAGACAGAACAGAGATTAGGGAAACAATTGGCATGTCTGCAGGTCTAAATTTGTGTTCTATCAGGTAGGCAAGACTGAAAGTGTTGTTTAAATATAAAATATAGTCGTAATGTGTTAAGGGGTGAGGCCTTTCTCCACTTTGACCTTTCTCCACTCTGCCCGGTATCTGTAGCCCCTTCAGCTGGTGGGTCTGAAGGTTGCAGGGTAACAGCAGAGAAATGATCCATAGACAGTCAGTTGAAGTTTCAGGAGATACCCAGTTTATTTCAAGGCTCTAACCGCCATGTGCGTTTCTTCACATGGCTTCTCTGCTAAGATTTTTTTTTGCAGCCTCTTTTCGCTGCCCTCCAAACAACCTTCCTCCTCTGCGCGCTCTCTCTCTCTCTCTGCTCTCTCTCTCTACTCTCTCTCTCTATCTCCCCCTCCCCTTGTCACCTCTTTCCCCCTCCCAATAGGCAACACCCTTTAATCCAAACGCAGACCCCTCCCACCTGTGGGTGGGTCTGACCAGTCATGTAAGTCTGACCATCCAGGTGATATTAGCATATCGCATTGGGGAAGGGTTAACATGAACGTTTTTCTGAAAGCCCTTACTCTTACTTCTCTGAAAGCTCACTTGACTTTAAGTAAAATGTTCCTATTTACATTGCAGGGTTATTACTATTGTAATTACATTGTAATATAGACACATTTCACCTGTCCTATTCTATTCTATTTCCTATGTTCTATTAGGAAGACTGAATTGGAATATATCTGGCTATTGTTCTTTGTTAGATTTAAGATGTCATTGTTTTTCTTTTTTTTTTTCTCAAAATAACATCAAGAAAAACAGACAATATTCCAAGAGCACAAACTGTAGAAAAATGAGTTAGTGTTGTTCTTGTTGCAAAATTATTGCAGGAATTATGAAGCATGTTTATGTTATGGTTAATTAAAGCAATTCCTATTATTCATATCATGGATGAAGAAATTAAAACAATGAAAACCCTTTCACAATAGCTTCATAAAAACATATGGCAGTCAAGAGTAGCTTGTTTAGTTAAATGATTCTTAAACTAAGTATGAAACTCAGAGTTTACTCAAATAGCATCATAATGTAAAGTGGACCTGCTTTTAATTTAGGGTTCAATGGCTGTATTTTAAAATATTTGAAAACCAGTAGATAAGTGTTAGATAATATGTCTAATAATATAGGAGGAAAGTAGAAATAAATTTAAAAAACTAGTTTCAACGTCTCTCTCTCTCTCTCTCTTTTAAGCATAGTAACTACAAATGGACAAAAAAAACGTAGATAATACTTTTTGTATAGTCTGGGGTAAAACTTCCTGTGAAGTAAATTGATAATCTTAATTTTTAGAGGAGAAACCTTATTTTTTCTTTTTTTTTTTTTTTTTTTGGTTTTTGGGCCACACCCGGTGACGCTCAGGGGTTACTCCTGGCTATGCGCTCAGAAGTCGCTCCTGGCTTGGGGGACCATATGGGACGCCGGGGGATCGAACCGCGGTCCGTCTCCTAGGCTAGCGCAGGTAAGGCAGGCACCTTACCTCCAGCGCCACCGCCCGGCCCCTTATTTTTTCACTTGTAATTTGTAGCTACTGAAAGTAGTCAATTATTTTGGCACTAAAATCATAAAGACTATACTGTCGCAATACTATCACACACTAATTGTTTTACTACTTATAATAATCTATTTTATTTAATTTGTATTTTATAATAGGATTATTATCCTATTTGATTATTTTTGTTTGTTTGGGGCCCACATCCAGTGGTACTAGGGTTTACTCCTGAGTACATTCAGAGATCATTTTTAACAAGCTTGGGGGAACCATATAGGATATCATGGATTGAATCCATGTTGGCTGCGTGCAAGGCAAATGCCCTACTCACTAGACTGTAGCTCCAGCCCTGCTTCTTTCTTTTTATGTTCAGAGTCAATGGATACTTATTTCCAGTTTTTTACTGGAATATACAAGTACATAAAGTAAAAATCTGTGCTCTAGAGGAATTGATAATCTAGTAGCATAAAATTATTAAACTAAAGATGAAAATACTAAGCTGGAAAATATGAGGAAAAATAAGGAAGAAAGGCTATGGAACATATTGTTGGGGTATTCTGTATATGAGAATATATGAGGATATATTCAAATATATCCATATATATATGAGGAAAATGAATGAATAAAGAAAGGTAAGAACTAGAAGGAGGTGAAAGACTGTATTCCACAGAGCAGGATAAGTATAAAGTCTTCTGGATGCTTCTTCTATTTGAAGAAGAGCAAAGGGACCAGTATTGTTGGAGCTAAGTGAGAAGGATAAGCAAACAGCATGTTGCTGGATCACAAAAGTTATTTGTTACTTCGAATAATCTTGAAAATCAATGCAGGGATTTGAGAGAAGTCTGATATGACTTGACATATTTGTAAAGCTTTCTTGTAGCTTTTCTATCAAAAGTAGAATGCTAAGGGGCTAGAGAGAAAGCACAAAGATCAGTAAGTCATTAAACAGACCTGAGTTAGTGGGGTACTCTTGTTATCTGAACTTTTGAGTCTGTAAGGGTTGGATTCTTTGAGGAAAATGTAGTTTTTTGGAGGTAAATGACATATCCCTGGGTGATTTGATGGTGTCCTTTTTTCTATTAGCAGTGACTCAGTGACCTTATGTGTGGAGATTCTTACTTTTACTACAACTTAAAAAGAGTTGAGTTCAGGTTATGTTTTTCTGTGAGAAACTGAATAAGAAAGAAAACTTAGGTGTTGAACACTGGAGGGTAGTTATTAGGCAGAATTTCCCTTCTGCTGGACAAAAGCCCAAAACTGTTCAGGCAAATTCCAAATGAAAGACTGACACAGAGATGGACATTCCCTCATGAAATCTTAGAAAATGTGCTCATACGTATTCTGTGGTAGCAATATTCTTCGCGATGGGCTCTGTATGGTGATAGCTGTATCAATAGCTTGATTAGCATCCTGCAAGTTAATTTTCTTGCATCTTGCTTGGCTTGCTCTGTGGTATTAGTTTAGAGCAAAGGCTGAACATTTTAAAGAGATTGGTCTAAGAAATTGCAAGTTAGATGGGAAAGGAAAATAAACTGCCCCTGGAAAGTGGAGCAAGTGTCTTTGGCTAAATTAGTGTTTGCATATATTGAGTGGGGGAATTTATAACTTCCACATGTCCTCTACTAAGCTAGGTAGGAAGTGGGTCAACATGGTGATACACCAGAGATACTTATATCTCTTAGGAACAGGCACATGGCACATCTAGTTAACTGTACTAGGAGCAAACTATAAACAAGAAGGTAGCAGTTTAGAGGATGTGAAGTTTTATCTAGCATATGATAGAGAGAAGTTGCTTTTACATTATTGGCATTTGCTTGGGATAATAAAATATCTCACAATGAAATAAAATATTGGAATTGTTTCTTTGCTATGAAAATCTATGCTGATATAATTACATGCTACACTAAAGAACAAAAACATCATCATGACTAAAACCATGACTTTTACATAGCATTTGAGATATTCCACTTAACCTTTCAAAACATGTTAATAATAGATGACAGTCTAGAGTCATTCTCTAGATATTGTTGAAGACTTGGACTAGTTTTGTGTTTAAAAGAAACTTAACCTTGGTGTTGAGAATTCTCTCCACTCTATGGGTGAAGGGACTTATAAGAATTTTTAACAATTATCTCAATAAATTTCCAATGAAGTTCAATGCGTAAGTAGTAAAAGCATAATCATTTAAAATATCTATTGCTTCATGGCTTGTATACCAAATACTAATATTGATGACCCCATTCACAGGAATTTGTTTTATAATATTCTGTATATGTGACCTTGATTTCTATTTCTCAGTTATGAATGTCATACACATCAGGGTCAAACTATATTTACATAATAGTCTCCTTAATTATTCAGCACATATCCTATTGAGAATTTAGTCTGTATATTATTTAGCATAGATTTAGCAATTATTACTAAAAAAACACAAAATATTTATTGTCAGTCATGAATTTTTTGTTAGTTTGGGGCTATATCCAGCAGTGTTTAGGGATTATTTTTTGATCTGCACTCAGAGAACACTTCTGGTTGGGCTTGGGGGACCATGTTGTTTGAAGGTAAGAGCTTTACACACTGTACTCTCTTTTAGGCCCCAAATATTTTTTTTATTGTTGAGGTAAAGGTACAATGCAGGTATTGACAAGTTTCCAGGTCTCATTCTTCCGTTGGGTGATTCAAAGACTTAAACTCTTCCCGTTCAAGGTTCTACAATCTCCTAAACTTTCTTTAGGGGAATAAAGCATGGAGATAGCGATAGAGAATTCCTGGCTGGGAAGAATCTGCACTCTTTCAGGGAGAGAAAGCATTCATTTTGGGCAATGTATAAGCTAATCTTCCTACATGTGGCTTTCTAATTTTTGTTAGTTGCTTATAGCAGTATTTTTAGATAGCTTTAAAAGAATGGTTTATTTTTCAATTTGAGATTAGTTTATTTGGGATATATTTCTAGAAGTGAGTTTGCAGGATTTATTTTTTTAATGAATAATTTTAATTGAATCCCCGTGAAGTACAGTGGTATAAAGTTGTTCATGATTGAGTTTCAGTCATACAATATTTCTGCAGGATATGTTTTAATTATAAAATGCCAGTGAAATGTTTTATTTAATAATTACATTAAAATACTCATTATCTAATTATTACATCTGTATTTGTATATCACTTCCAATTTATTACTATTCTATATAACTTCCAGGATAATAAATGCCATAATAACAACAAAATATTTATATTGATCTATTTAAAGATAATCAATGGCTGTTCTATTTTATTCGCCATTAAATTATTGAGATAATTTATTGAAACATATGCATGTACTATTTATTTTAGCAATGCATGTGATATAAAATAAATATCAGGACATATGTCTAATCTTCACATTATTTTTATTTATTCATAGAGAGGAAAAGAAAGACTATTTCAAGCATCTTAATTTAGAATGAATCTGCCCAAAGCAGGGCATTTTCTTTCTAAACAGATACAAAGACTTGTTTCTTCCCAAAAGGAAACATTTTCATAACTTTAGGTGAAACAAGGTATATCAGTAAAATTAAGCAAATGAAAAAATGTATCTCCAGCTAATTGGAAACCGGTTGAAACAATTGGAACAGCCTAATGATAGGTTCTATGCAATGTGAACTAGAATAATAAAGCAAAAAGTCAATCACTATATTTTTCTAGGGTAAAATTTTAGATTTACATAAGAATCTGGTGTCAAAGTATGGCTATCATTTGGGGGGGACACCATATATTTAAGATATTTGAAGACTTCCCACTTTTCCCACTTCCAGATGGGAAAATAATTTTGTTTGTTAGTTATAACATGTTGTGTTTTTATTTTTGTTTGTCTATTTTTTTTAATTAGCTATCCAAATAAAATTTGGTAGGATTTGGGAAATTCAGAGTTAACTTACTTGGCTTACCAGGTCTGCTGTAGAGTAGTACTTTCTACTGAATAGGTACCCACAACCTGCCTGAATGACAGACATACAGCCTTTTGTGTGTGTATGTTGACTTCCTGGCAATGCCAGGAGATGATCAAGAAATCATTATGACAGCATTCTACAAAACTTGCAATAATATATTAGTTAAGCTGTCAAGCCTCTCTATCTTCTGATTTGGGACTTCTTCATGTAGGTTTCTGTGGCTTCGTTATATCTACTAATATTTTTGTTTGATTTTGGGGGGCCACACCCAGAAGTGCTCAACAGTTATTCCTGGCTCTCCATTAAAGAATCAGTGAGGCTCAAGAAACCATATGGAATGCTGGTAATGGAATCTGAGTCAGCTGCATACAAAGCAAGCACCATACCTGCTGTACTATTGCTACTTGATCACCCCCCAAGGATTTTTGACAAAATATTCCATTTTCTATTTCTTAATTGTCACAGCATACTTTTACATTGCAGCATCTTAATAAAATAAATTATATGGTTACATTTTGGTCAGTACATTATACTTTTCTTTCAAAAACTAACAACATATCTTTTATTAAAGAACCATGATTTATAAAGTTATTGATAGGTTTAAGGCATACAATATTTAGACGCCAATGCCACCACCAGTCTTACCTAACCTCCACCAGGGTTCAAATATTTCTACCCATTTCCTCTCCTCTCCCCAGTCACCATAGTGGTCACATTTCAAGTTTTTGGGGTTATTATAAGATTTCATGTTTTCAATGTTGAATCTGTGCTTTATATATATATATATATATATATATATATATATATATATATAGAGAGAGAGAGAGAGAGAGAGAGAGAGAGAGAGAGAGAGCAAACTCCCACATCACTGGTATAACTGAGATTCTTAGTCTCTGATCCCCTATTACTTCCTTTTCTTATCTTTTTTTTCTACCCATCCCTTGATTTATTTTCTTCCCTGACCTTCACCTTCCTATACTCTGGGGTCAAAGCTGATCTAGGCACTCCTCTTTTACTACATTACAATGCTTCATCCAGCTATTGTGTATACCACAGATAAATAAGATCATCCTGTATTTGTCCTTCATCACTCAACATATCTTCCAGTTCCAGTTTCAGGTTGCAGTAAATTGAATGATTTCATCATTTCTTGCAGCTCTATTGTGTCTGTGTACCACATCTTCCTAATCCATTTATCTGTTGTAGCTAGGTTGAAGACGTACTTTAGCTATTTACTAAGTGCAGCAATCCATAATGGTGTGCATATGTCCTTTTGAATGAATATTATTCTGTCCTGGGGTAAATCCCCCAAAGTGAAATTCTGGGCCATATGGTAATTCAATTCGAACTTCACTCAGAATTCTCTTTAGAGTTTTCCTCAGGGGTTGGACCAGATAATATTCTCATCAATAGTGGATGCCAGTTTATTTTCCACCACATTTCCACCTATTTTAATACTTTTTAATACCCCTATTGAGGAATTTCTTCTTGTTATTACCCCTTGTTTTCTTTAATGTTTTTATTTGTTTAGTTTAGATTCATGATGATAGTAAAGAACTAAATCAAATAAAATGAAAAGTTTCAAAGAAAAAAACAAAATTTGAAATAAAACATACTCACTAGATACATAAGTCTGAGAAAATTATTTAAACTTTCTGAATCTAGTTTTCACTTTGAAAAATGAGGTTGAAAATGCCTACATCATACTGTATCACTTGTACCAAAGTAATACAAAAATGTATTTTATAAAAGAGAAAATTGCTATAAACAGTTTTGTCACTAAGATAAAATATTTTAGGATTTTGTTCCACTACATTTTTAAGATAAAGGGTAGGAAAATGGTTTTACCTAAAACAGTATGATGTATGTGTGTATTAGTATTTATTATCATTATTATTATTGCTGCACCTGGTAGTATTCAGGGCTTTTTCCTGACTGGCTCTGTACTCACAGTTCACCCCTGGCAGGGTTTTGGGGACTTTATTTGTTGTCAGGCACTGACTAGGGTCAAGAATATGCAAAGCAAGTGCCTTGTCCTACCACTATCCTACCTCACCAATTCATATATTAAATTTTGAATCTGATTTTTTAAAGAACTATGGATGGGTAGGTTTAATAAAGGGAAACTTGGGACCTAACTATAAAAAGAAGCAGAGCAGAGAAAGAAAAATAAATTCACAAGCATTTTATTATCAAACTATAATTGTTCTTACTATTATATTTACTTTCAGAATTATTCCAGAATTATTCATGGAAAATCTGGGTGAATCTCTTTGAAATAGATCATGCTTGAGGCTAGGAGATAGGACAGAGTTAGGGTAACTAGACCAATCCTTGGCCAATGTAAGTTTGATCCCTGAAACTGTATATGGTCCCCAGACTCTGCCACTAGTGATCCTTGAGCACAGAGCCAAGAATAAGCCCTGAGCTCTTCTGGTTATGCCCCCACAAATAAATTAAAAACATAGAGGATACCGTGTACTCTTCTGAATTTTATGCATATAATATTATATTTTAACTTTATTGATTGATTGATTGATTGATTGGTTTCTGGGCCACACATAGCAGTGCTCAGTGTTCATTCCTGTCTCTGCACTCAGAAATCTCTCCTCATAAACTGGGGTAACATCTAGGATGCCAGGAATCTAACTAGGTCTCTCCCAGATCTGCCACATGCAAAGCAAACGCCCTAGCCCTGTGCTATCTTCTGCCCCTATATTTTTAATTACGTTGTACACCACAGTTTACAAGCTGTTATTAGTTACTAGTGTCTCATATTAGAAATATTTCAGCAGCACATCCTCTACCCTCCCTCCTGCATTGTCCCATTGTCCCTCATTCTTACTGTCCCCATGGTTAGCTTCTTATTGAAGACAAATTCTCAGATTTTGTTGCCTTTGTGCATTTTCATTCCCCTATTCTAATACTCATATTCTGCATATAAGAGATAATTCTGTGTCTGTACTCATTTCTACTAACTTCACTTAGCATGATACACTACAATTCCATGTGGCACAAGATCTTATAGGTTCATTATTTATTAGTTGTTTTCAGTTTGTCACTTGTGGATGTGTTCCACTTAATTTACTTAAATTTACTGAATATACTTAAATTTACTAAATATACTTATATTTACTGAATACATTAAAGTATTTAGTGAAGTTAAACTTTTTAAAATGATTTTCAGGTGCTGCTTTAATTTATTTCATATTATTTTCTTTTGTACATATCTTCAATTTTCATCTTTAAGTGACAGTGTTCAGAATTACTATTCTAGACCTGCTCTCTCTTCTAGCTTCTGTGTGGGTTAGCTATTCAGGAACTTCCTATTTCATAACCAATTCAAAATAATACAGCCATTCTGCAATTATGCTTATATCATCCAAAAGTACTTCTTTTCTACCTTTCCTATATTCAGATGGTCACCATATCCTGTGGATTCTACTTTTAAATGATTTTTTATTGTCCCAGTTCTACCTCCATCTTCTATTTCTATTTTTGTTTAGACTCTTTTCAATCCACCATCATAATAGACAGAGAATGCATATTCTTTCAAAAGTTTCATTATGCTATTCCCATAGTTAAAAATTCTTTGAGAAATTTACAGTGTTCCCAAAGAAAAGTTGAAACTTCCTAATATAACTGATGAGGCCTTCAGTATCTGACTTCATTTTTTTTTTTTTTGGTTTTTGGTTTTTGGGTCACACCCGGCAGTGCTCAGGGGTTACTCCTGGCTGTCTGCTCAGAAATAGCTCCTGGCAGGCATGGGGGACCATGTGGGACACCGGGATTCGAACCAACCACCTTTGGTCCTGGATCAGCTGCTTGCAAGGCAAACGCCACTGTGCTATCTCTCCGGGCCCAGTATCTGACTTCTTATTCGACTTTGTTCTTTTTTTTTCTGACCACTGCATTTATTTTAATGGATACATATTAACTTAATTCTCAGCAGTAGGTTTTGTCTAAAATAGTTTCCAAATACACATAATTCTGTACATAGACTATTCCACTTAGATACAAAATTAAAAATTTCTGTAACAATATCAAACATTTTAGACTAGTATGAAATTGCCAGTGATAGCCTGAGTATAACTGAACAACTATCTGCCACCCCACAGATCAAACACCACCCCCCAAGCCAATCTCAGGAGCTCAAGCCCCACCCTAGGCCAATCTCCGCAGCTGGCCTGGGAGTGGGGAAAACCCAGGGTGCCCCATCAGGTCCTCCCAGAAACCCACCTGGAGATCCGGAGGAAAGGGGGAGGGGGGGTCGGGTAACCCAGGTCCGGGCCCCCCTACCCTAGGCCGGGCCAAGTGCCCCTGGCACATACGGAGGTCTGCCAGGAGCCAGCCCGTGCCAGCTGAAAATTCTGCCCCAGGAAGGGAGGAAAGCCCTCCCAGGCCCCAAGGACCAGAGCTCAAGACCCACCCTAGGCCAATATCCGCAGCTGGCCTGGGAGTGGGGAAAACCCAGGGTGCCCCATCAGGTCCTCCCAGAAACCCACCTGGAGATCCGGAGGAAAGGGGGAGAGGGGGGTCGGGTGACCCAGGTCAGGGCCCCCCTACCCTAGGCCGGGCCAAGTGGCCCCTGGCACATACGGAGGTCTGCCAGGAGCCAGCCCGTGCCGGCTGAAAATTCTGCCCCAGGAAGGGAGGAAAGCCCTCCCAGGCCCCAAGGACCAGAGCTCAAGACCCACCATAGGCCAATATCCGCAGCTGGCCTGGGAGTGGGGAAAACCCAGGGTGCCCCATCAGGTCCTCCCAGAAATCCACCTGGAGATCCGGAGGAAAGGGGGAGAGGGGTGTCGGGTGACCCAGGTCCGGGCCCCCCTACCCTAGGCCGGGCCAAGTGGCCCCTGGCACATACGGAGGTCTTCCAGGAGCCAGCCCGTGCCGGCTGAAAATCCTGCCCCAGGAAGGGAGGAAAGCCCTCCCAGGCCCCAAGGACCAGAGCTCAAGACCCACCCTAGGCCAATCTCCGCAGCTGGCCTAGGAGTGGGGAAAACCCAGGGTGCCCCATCAGGTCCTCCCAGAAACCCACCTGGAGATCCGGAGGAAAGGGGGAGAGGGGGGTCGGGTGACCCAGGTCCGGGCCCCCCTACCCTAGGCCGGGCCAAGTGGCCCCTGGCACATATGGAGGTCTGCCAGGAGCCAGCCCGTGCCGGCTGAAAATTCTGCCCCAGGAAGGGAGGAAAGCCCTCCCAGGCCCCAAGGACCAGAGCTCAAGACCCACCCTAGGCCAATATCCGCAGCTGGCCTGGGAGTGGGGAAAACCCAGGGTGCCCCATCAGGTCCTCCCAGAAACCCACCTGGAGATCCGGAGGAAAGGGGGAGAGGGGGGTCGGGTGACCCAGGTCCGAGCCCCCCTACCCTAGGCCGGGCCAAGTGGCCCCTGGCACATACGGAGGTCTGCCAGGAGCCAGCCCGTGCCGGCTGAAAATTCTGCCCCAGGAAGGGAGGAAAGCCCTCCCAGGCCCCAAGGACCAGAGCTCAAGACCCACCCTAGGCCAATATCCGCAGCTGGCCTGGGAGTGGGGAAAACCCAGGGTGCCCCATCAGGTCCTCCCAGAAACCCACCTGGAGATCCAGAGGAAAGGGGGAGAGGGGGGTCGGGTGACCCAGGTCCGGGCCCCCCTACCCTAGGCCGGGCCAAGTGGCCCCTGGCACATACGGAGGTCTGCCAGGAGCCAGCCCGTGCCGGCTAAAAATCCTGCCCCAGGAAGAAAGGAAAGCCCTCCCAGGCCCCAAGGACCAGAGCTCAAGACCCACCCTAGGCCAATAATATCAAACATTTTAAAATCAGTAATATAGCTTTCCCATTATTTAGTATAATAAATCTTCCTTACCCCATTTTCCTTTTTTTAAATTAATATATTTATTTAAACACCTTTATTATAAACATGATTGTGGTTGGGATTCAGTCATGTAAAAACATCCCCCTTCACCAGTGCAACATTCCCATCACCAGTGTCTCAAATCTCCCTCCTTGCCACCCACCCCCACTGGTACTCTAGACAGGCTTTCTACATCCCTCATTCATTCACATTATTATGATAGTTCTCAATGTAGTTATTTCTCTAACTGCACTCATCTATCTTCTTGGTGAGCTTCATGTAGTGATCTAAAACTTCCAGCCTTCCTTTCTTTTGTCTCTGAAAATTATTGCAAGAATGTTTTTTATATTTATTAAAACCCATAGATGAGTGAGACTATTCTGCATCTATCTCTCTCCCTCCGATTCCAATGTAGGTACTATTGTTTCTTTACCTCATAACCAGTTTGAGTGACATTCCCCCTTCTTTGCGTCCTACTTTCCTTTGCAAAAGCATTGATTAGGAAGAATTCTATTTGCTCATGTGACTGTGTCTCTCCACCAGCTGCGAGATGCCTGATCTTGGGAACTTTTTTCTTCACAGTCTTATTGTCAGCCAAGCACAGTGGCTGCTGTATTGTACTTGCTCAACAAACATCTACTAAAGCTTTTCTTGATAGCTAGCCCCGAGCCAAATACTTTGTAAGTTTGGGCATCTAGTCATTTGCTTCTATTTGGAAGCTGTAATGAAAAGATCAAGAAGATTCAGTCATGTAGAAAACAAGAAAAACTCTCTATTTAACAGGAATTGTCTTCTGTTTTTTTTTATATTCCTTTAGTGAAATGTAGGTGGCGTGATAAAAATAATTATCATAGCACATGGAGTGTAGCCTCTATATCACGTCTGCCATGCATCAATCTTGAAACTTTGTGCAGCTTATTATGCAATTTGTATTGAGGAGAAATTGCAAAATCAAGACTAAATGATTTATTTAAACTGAAGAAACTGATTTCAAAGAACTATAAATTTAGCAAGAACTAAACCATAAGATTACCCATTAATTTGCTTTAACTGATAAAATTTTATTCAAGGCATGGCCTCTGAATAGAAGGGTTAAGTATCATATGAAAATCTTCAGAGTTTTTTTTTAATTTTACAAGAAATGAAAACCTTCCTCTACAAATAGAAAATGCATATTTCTTTTGTGGGCTAGAGGATAAGATCCATTGTCCATATACAAGGGATGAATCTGAACAGAAAATATACTGCAAAGGTTAATAATGTTATTTGTTGCTAGGAAGAAACCTTGTACGTGAATGACACCTCGGTTTATCTTGCAATCAGGTTTAATAGAGGCATAAATAAAATTCAATTGAAAAGAAGGTACAGAATATAAATCAGCTTGGAAAACAAATGAAGAAAAACCAGGAAATCCAATCCAGTTTTGAATGTAGCTGGATTGAAGACTAACTATGAAATCTATTGTAGAATTAATATAATGCTTTGAAAATAGAAATAAGCATATTTGCATTCAATTTTCATCTAAATGTGTAGAACTTTCTTTTGAGTTCCAGTACACTGAGTTCAAGTATATTGAGAATGAGGAGATAGAACAGTGCTGTGTGAAGTGAGTTAAGTTCCTGAACTTTTAGAAGAATACAGCAGCAGGAGCAGAAAAAAATGTTTGAATACCAGGAACAGACAGTCACTTGAAATTTGAGTGGAAATAAAAAAATGGTCAGACTCAAACACCAAACCCAAAGTCAAAAACAAAAAAATCAAGATCCCAGATCTACAACAAGCTTTACACAAAGGGGACCTGTTACACTAGCAGTCCAAGAGGTAATGGGGAGGTGTAGTATGCACCTGGGAACAGGAGTGGATGGAGGACACTAGTGGTGGAAATGGCTCTGATTCACTGTTATTCTGTACCTTAAATATACTGTGAAAGACTTGTAATTCATATTATTCACAATAAAAATTATATATATAAAGAACGTTTGAGACTAAACACTCAGAAGAACAGTGCTGACTTGTAATATAATAGTCTTGAGACAGATACTGCATTAACATAGAACTACAGACCTGAGACGAGAGTAAGAAATGAGGAGAAATAGAAGACATTGTAGGCACATCTGGAAAATTAAATTTTTTATAATTCTATTTCTCTAGATTCCTCATTCTTACTTTCCTTTTGAAATGATCTGGTTGCTTGTGTCCAGTACACACTCCAAAGTAGAAACTTGCCTGATCCCTGATACTTGGAAGAGACAGTAACATTTAAAGACCTTTCCCTCTTCATGTCCAAACCTTGAAAGCTGCGTGTAAGAACTGTCAATAACATGACCCCAGTTTGTCAGTAGAAGAAAAGGATGACAGAGGTTACATAATTTGATTAACATCATTTGATGATTTCTGTTTGAGCATAGATGATTGTCCAAATCTCTCACCCTTCTGAAGCATAAAGAAATGTGCTTGAAAAATACCGGGTTTTTGGATATTTGGAAAGCTTAGGACTGTCTTTCAGAATACTTGGGTTTCAGACAGGCTTATATTTTCTTTTTTGGTACTTGCATTATTTAAATATTTAAATTTATTATTATTATTATTAAGGTAACATTGATTTATAAGAGTGTAAATGCTCAAATACTTTTAACTACAAATGTCCAGGGGTGAGAACTGCTAGATTTTTTCAGTCTCCTCAGTCAGCCTCAGTTCTGTAGTCAGATTCTAAGGACTTGGTTTCATTAGACAGTTTCTAATCCCTGCTTAATTTCTTTATATTTCACTTTTGATATTACCTTGTATATGTTTTTATCCTTTTGACTTATCAGCGTAGCATGATAGCATCTAGTTCATCTATGTTGTAGCCAAACGCAAGATTTTTAATTTTTCTAATAGCTAAATAGTATTCTTATATATATACATATATGTACACACACATATACACCATACCTTCTGTATCTATTCAATGAGGTGAGATAGGGACATTTGAGTTGTTAGTAAATTTCTGTTACTGAAAATTGTGCTGCAATGAAAAGAACCAGAAAAGTTCTGCATGCATCTTTCCCAGTTAGTCTTTCTGTTTATTGGAGAAGATTTGGAGAAGTAGAACTTCAGAATAACATGGTACTAGTAGAATATCTGAATATCATGCTAGTTTGTCTCGAGAATTTTCAGAGAAGCAGGATTTCTGAATAAGATGCTAGTTTTGGTTGTAATTTTGATTTTAATTTTTTATTTAAACAATTGTGATTTACAAAGTTAATCATAACTGGGTTTTAGACATTCAGTGTTTCAGGACAATCCCACCACCAGTGTCAACTTCCCTTCACCAGTGTTCCCATAATTCATCCCATTCCTCCCGTACTACCCAAGCCTGCTATCATAATAGGCACCTTTTTAATTTTGATTGTTAAAGTTTAGGTCTCATAATTTCATTGTTGTTGACTTTGGCTTGGGCATTTAGTTCTGTCATTTCTTACCACCAATGCATCTTATCTTCAGTCCCCATGATTTCATATTTGTTCTCCCTCCTCCACTTAATTTCTTTCCTTCTCCTCACTGCATTCTGGGGTTTAGTGTTTTCCACAGCCCCCATTTAAATGATTGCATTTTGTCTTTAAATTTTTAGGAGGTTGAGCCAGTTTATATTTCTACCAACGGTGGTTTTATTTATTTTTCTCTGATCCTGTGATTATTTCTGGCCAGCCAGAGCTGTAGGTAGTTTCTTGTTAGGTAAAAAATTAAGATATTATGAGAAATATTGTGAGAGAAGTTTGGTTCCTTTACCCCAACAAGCAATTTCCTCTTATTGTTGATACTTCTCTGCAACTAGACTAAATGCTTTCTTTTTTTTTATAATTTTTATTGTGACCAATATGCATTACAAATCTTTCACTGCATCATTTATGGTACATAGTGACAATGAATGAGGGGCATTCCCACCACCAGTGCTGACCTCCCTCCGTCCCTATTCCCAGCATGCATCCCACATCTCCCTCCTCCACTAAATGCTTTCTTAAACTTAAAAATAGATTAAAAAGTAGTTCTAACAGTCTATAGAAACAGTTGAGTTTTAATTGAGAGTAATAAATATTAGACAATGGAATTATTTATAAATTTCCAAATTTTAATATTGGTTTGAAAACATAATCTTATTATGCTAATCTTTTCAATTCATAAGCAGGCAAACTGTTTTCATTTCCTTGCATCTTCTTTTATTTATAGTTTTCTTAGTACAGGTCTTTTACTTCTTTAAGCTGATTTCTAGGTACTTGAGTTTCTGAGGCACAGTATGAATAGTATTGTTTTCTTAATCTCTCTTCTCTTTCATTACTTATGTATAATAAAAACCAAAAAATTGCACGTTAATTTTATAGTCTAGTACTCTACTATACAAATCTATAGTTTTTAGGATTTTATTTTTTTTTTGGTAGAATCATCTTTAAGGTTTTCTCTATTTAGTTTTACATTTTCTGCATATAGTGAGAGTTGAAATGTTCCTTTCCTTTCTGGATATCCTTAATATCTTTGTTTCTTGCTTAATTGCTATGGAAAGTACTTCCAATACAATATTGAGTCAAGTAATGAGAGTGGGCAATGCTGTCTTTTGTCTTAATTTAAGAAGAAGGAATGTAAATTTTTCTCACTGAGTGTAATATTTGCTATGGCAAATGGCTTTGACTCTTGTAGAAAGTTCCTTCAACTACAATTTTATTGAGAATTTTTTTAAATCATGAGTGGGTGTTGGATCTTGTCAAATAGTTTTTCTGTACCTATTGATATGATTATATGATATTTATTTTTCTTGTATTGATATGGTTTATTGCATTACTTGTGCATGTTAAACTGTATTGCATATGTATCTGGAATGAGTGATGTGTGACTTTTCTGATAAGTTGTATTCAATTTGCTAGTATTTTGTTGAGGTTCTTTGCATTTATGTTCATCAGGGATATTGGTCTATAATACTCTCCTTTAGGTGCTATCTCTGTATCAGGGTATTATCTGTTCCATAGAAACCGATAATGTTTCATTTTTTTGACATCCTGAAAGAACCTAGAAAGTATTGAAAGTAGGTCTTCATTAACGGGTTGAAAGAACATACTTGTGAATTCATATGGAACTGAGCTTTTTGTTTAGAGAAAGAGTTTTGATTACCATTTCAATATAGTAATCTGCTTGAGTAGTCCAAATTGTCTTTGTTAAAACCTTGAGAAACTATAGGATTTCAAGAATTCAGTGCTCCAGGTAACTTCAGATAGTGCTCAGGATACCACATATCATCACAGATTGAATGTGGGCCTTGACATATGCAAAGCATGTGCTCTGGCCCTTTGAGCTATTCATTGGCCCCTTAGTGTTCAATATAATCAGATCAAATTAAATTTGTTTAATTAAATTGTGGTCAATTAAATTTTCCCAAGATAGCTGCAATAATTTCACCATCTCATGAGATCTTCTGAAATTTTGCTGCTTCCTCATCAAGGTATGGCATCTGTGTCTCTTATACTTAAAACGAAGGAAGGACTTCATGATTATCTTGACAACAGAGTTTGGCAGAAGTGACTTCAAAGTCAAGATATAAAAACAGTCCTTCACTTGTAGGTGAGATGGTTTCTCTTGGAGTCTATCATCATGCTGTGAGGAAATAGGAAAAGGCTATGGAGAGTTTTGTAAGGTGAAGTAATCTTGGCCCATCTGACTGACATCTCCTGAAACGACCAATACTAAGTTGCTGGCCACATGACTCAAAATGTTTTTGTATGTGATAAAAAAAAATTAGGAGCCATGATTTACAGTACTGTTAATGGTAGTGTTTTATGTGTAAAATGTTTCTGTACTAAAAACCAAACTTAAAAAGCTGCCTATTATGATGGCAGGCTGGGGCAGGGATGGGTGGTATGTATGGACTCTGGGAACATTGGAGAAAGCAGAGTACTCTGCACCAGTGTCTGTTTTATTCCACTGTTGTCCCAGTGTACCCCTGGCATTCCTTACCCTGAAGCTGTGGTAAACTCCTTCTAAAGGCCAGTTTTTAGTTTCTGTTGCCTTTGGGCCTTGTTAATTTCCCACTGTTTATCTTTATATGCCAAATAAGAGAAATCATTTTGAAAGTGGGTGCTTTATTTTATCTCTGAATTTGCTATGATAGAGTTGACCAAAATGTATATTTATAGCATATATTTGATATGTTTATATATTATTTTACACAGTCAATCTAATTAGTATATTTATCACTCTCAAAGATATCTGTAATTTACTTTATTTCAGCATTATTTACTATAGACAAGCTAAAAGAAAAACTTGTTTTTTTATTTATGGATAGGTTCATAAAATATGCTATATCATACATTGCACATTTTGATTTATCAGTATATTTATCAAT
Organism: Suncus etruscus; assembly: GCF_024139225.1. NCBI lineage: Eukaryota > Metazoa > Chordata > Mammalia > Eulipotyphla > Soricidae > Suncus > Suncus etruscus. The sequence continues at coordinate 86,170,061 of NC_064859.1, forward strand.
TTATCAATATGTTGCAGATATACATACACATATATAAAATATGTCTTAAAGAATAAAGAAATCTTATTATTTGTACCAACATGATGGTTCTTACATTACACAGTATAAGCAAGGGACAGAATGATAAATTCTGCCCTATCTCACATGCATGTAGTATCTTTAAAATTCCAAATCCATAAGAGTATAGTTGAATGAAATTTATCAGGACTTGATGTGGGGAAATAATTACCTGATGAAAGGGAACTCACGTTCAATTATGTGGGATAAATAAGTTATATGGAGTAGGTTTAAGGAAAGAGGAAATTGGGGAGAGAATGTCTATTTTGGGTTAATAGATGGGTGTCATCTTATAATGTGGAATAATAATGTATGATATAATACCTCAGGTAAACAAATTGTATTCCTGAAGCTGCTAGGAGAGTAATAGTATTCTGATCCAAGTGGAAAAAATCAGAGGATCCTTTACTTTTGGCCAAGCAGCACAGATTGTAGGGAATAGAGAAGCATTCTCTTCCAAGAGTGTTCATGTTTTTTCATATTTGTGAGCATAGTAAAGTATCAAGTTTCATTAAGAAGCACCAAATAACTAATCTGATCAAAGACAATAGTTTATTGTTGCTGTTTGTGTATTTGCATGTATGTTCTTAAATTCATATTTAAAACAATATAGCTATGAATTGCTCTGTTTGTTTAAAAACAACATTCTGTTATATTTTGGGATTATAGAATATTTGTGCATCTCAACTCAAGTAGGGCTTTAATTTTTTATCCATATAATAATATTTCTAATTAAATTTTCCGGCACATCTCTGCATATATTTTCATGTTCTCTTGATCCTATATACATTACTATGAATGTATGAGTATTTCTAAGTTATTTATACATTTTTCTCAGTGTTTATTCCTATGTAAGTATCCTAATATCTCATTTGCCTCTGCTCTAAAGTCAGTCTTCTGTCAGAAGTGACATCCCTACTTGTTTTTTATTTTTAGCTAATGATACTAGTTTTGGCCTTTTTGTTGTTCTTTATGAATTTTAGTATTAGCTTGTCAAGTTCTATAAGTGTTATTATTTATAAATGTAAATAATAGTGAGAGAAGTTGAATGTCTGTCTTGAATATAGGCTGGGGTGGGGAAAGAGGGAAGGGGGCATTGGTAATGGGAATGCTGCACTGGTGAAGGGGGGTGCTCTATTTATACTGAAACCCAACTACAATCATGCTTGTAATCATGGTGTTTAAAGATTTTATATATAAAACAAAGTAAGAGAAAGCAAACTTATTTTAATATAAAACAAGATGATATTCACTAAGAACTGCAATAAATGAAAAAATGAAGGCAATGTTTGAAACACTGAACTGATTCTAGGTAGAAATAAGACCATTAGAAGGATAAAGAGCAGTAAGAAGGGTAAATTTAGGGGACAAAATTAAATTAATATCAGGTGTTAAAAAATCGAGGCTGGAGAGATAGCAAGGAGGTAGAGCATTTGCATTGCATGCAGAAGGACGGTGGTTCGAATCCCAGCATCCCATATGGTCCCCTGAGCCTGCCAGGAGCAATTTCTGAGTGTAGAGCCAGGAGTAACCCCTGAGTGCCACCGGGTGTGACCCCCCCCCCGAAAAAATGACACTAAAGGGCTGGAGAAATAGCATGGAGGGAAGGCGTTTGCCTTGCATGCAGACGGACGGTGGTTCGAATCCCGGCATATCATATGGTCCCCTGAGCCTGCCAGGAGCAATTTCTGAGCATAGAGCCAGGAGGAAACCCTGAGCGCTGCCGGGTGTGACCCCCCCCCCCAAAAAAAAACAAAAAAAAATGACACTAAAATATTATAAAAATTTAGATAATAAAACTCCTAGGTATTATTTATCATAAATGGCATGATGATGAACACATAGATTTATAAGATAGAATACAACATCAAGACACATTCATAGATACATAAAAATTACATGCTTTGGTTGTCAGTGGCATTAAAGGAATACATTTATCTTTGACCATTAAGCAGTGACTTTAGATTCAAAAATGTATGAAATTTTGTTATACAACAGTTAGGACACTGGTCTCATCTTAAAAAATATTTTCTTTATGCCTCATTTTATTTTTTTTTTAATTTCTGCACAAAGCCACTTGTTATTTTAGTGTCTATTACTTAGGGTAGTATTTATTTCCACTCTTAATAATATTTATGTGAAGGAAATAATTCACTATGTAAGTATATTCATTTAGTTTCTCATGATCATATGGCTACTATGAGATTCATTCATATTGTTGCAGTTAAATGTTTATTTTTCTGGCTCTCTTTGCCAACCACTCTTATATGGCTCTATGTAGAGATAGCAATCTGACCAAAACTCCTGGTATGACAATATTTGGGCTGATATCAGCAGTAATTTTTGGGAGTGAGTACAGGCACCATTGCTCTGTATTTGTGTACTTTCAGAAGTCCTAGTAGCTAAAATCACACTTGACAAAAACTGCAGTATCAGCAATGATGCTTGGAATTCCTGGACTTTGCAGCTACATTTGAGGCCACACAACTTCATTTTTGTTTTGTTTTGTTTAATACTGTCATTGCCATAGGAACACACCAATTTAGCCGCCAATGTGTATATGGAGGCAATGTTCATAAACAAAAGTAACAGTACCATCAATTAGTAACAAGTGCTTACTAACCTTCTGGTAGTGACTTGATGACTTCATTGTGAGATACAGTAGTTTTTCAAATTTACTTATTTCTATTTTTTTTTTTTTCGGACCACATCCGTTTGATGCTCAGGGGTTACTCCCGGCTAAGCACTCAGAAATTGCCCCTGGCTTGGAGGGACCATAGGGGCCGCCTGGAGACCGAACCGCGGTCGTTCCTTGGCTAGTGCTTGCAAGGCAGACACCTTACCTCTAGCGCCACCTCGCCGGCCCCTGTTTTTATTTTTTTTTATTCTTTTCTTTCCTCCTTTTATTTTCCCTTTTTAATAATTTTACTCCCACTTACCTGGGATCAAGTGTATTATGATAAATTATGTCAACTTTGTGGTTCATGGTCTTTAAAAAAGTTAATGGTATTTTAAAAACTTAAAATAGGGGGAGCGGTGGCGCAAGCTGTAGAAGTAGGGCATTTGCCTTGCATGCGGCTGACCTAGAACAGACTGTGGTTTGATCCCCCAATGCCCCATACGGGCAGAAGCGATTTCTGAGTGCGTAGCCAGGAGTAACCCCTGAACATCACCGGGTGTGACCCCCCAAAAAAAAAAACAGAACAAACTTAAAAATAATGATTTTTATAATTGATTACTGGGAAGATATATGTATTACAAGTATATCACAATTTATTAATTTTTCTGTTGATGACATTTGAATTATGTCTAATGCTTTACTGTTGTGAAAGTTACTAAGGACAACTTTTTAGAGTATTTATACAGACAAACAAATGTTTTCATTTCTCTAGGATGAAATCACTAGTTCATAGGATAACATAGGAAGTTATGTAACTTCAAAGAAATTATCAGACTGGTTTCTTAGTTGATTTATTTATTTTTATTTCTAAATTATTTGTTTATTTGCGGAACATCCGCCCCCAAACCTTAGATATCTGGCTCTACTCTCAGCAATTCTTGACCTGAGGTTCAGTACTCATGCCAATGACAGTGCTGACAACCTTCACAGGTACACTTAGAGGTGTTCAGTGGGTAGAGAAGTGCCAAGAATTGAACTTAGGTTCTTTTGTATATTGGGGCCTCCCAATATGCTTTGCTGTTTCAAACTCTCAGTGAAAATGCAGTAGATGCCATCATTCATGTTGTTGATCTCTCAATGTTCAAAGTGAGGTAATTAGTATAAATGTTTATATCTAGTTATGAAGACTGTCTTTTCATATTCTTATTCATCATTCATACATCAGGTTCTGTTACTCTTCTCTTCTAGTGGTTTCCTATTTAAGAACTTTTGGTTGTTTGTCATCTTATTCTTAAATTATAGGATTAATATAAATTTATGTATATTTATGGTTGTCATTTATTACAGTAATTGATATTTGCTCTTTTGAGGGTATCTTCAAAGAGCAACTCTTAAATTGTTGATGAAATCCGGTTTATCATCTTTTTTTATTTATGCATGCAATTTAAGAAATGCTTTTTTAATACTTTATTTTTAGAAAACTCTTGGTTCACAGAAAAATTGAGAGAAAATACAGAGAATTCTCATATACCCCCTGCTTCCACAAATGAACATTACCTCCCTGAGTTGTATATTTGTTACAGTTGATGAGCCACTGCTGACACACCATAATCACTCAAAGTCCATAGTCTGCACTAGTGTTCACATTTGTTTTTGTTCATTCTCTAGGTTTGGACAAACGTATAACATATATCCACTGTAATTGTATCATATGGAGTAGTACAACTATATCTAAGAAATCAAGAAATCTCAATGCTGTCTTTTCATGTTTTCTTCAGTGATTTTAAGGATTTTTTTTAGCTTTTATATATTTTAATTTATTCTTGTTTTTATTTTATTTTATTTTATTTTATTGATTACACCCATCAGTGTTCAGGGGTTACTCCTGGCTCTACACTCAGAAATCACTCCTGGGAGGCTCGGGGACCATATGGGATGCCGAGATTTGAACCACTGTCCTTCTGCATGCAAGTCAAATGCCCCACCTCCATGCCATCTCTCTATGGTTCAATTAATATTAGCTACTCTATATAAGTGACTTAAGGATCAAGATTTATATTTGTTTCAAATAAATATACAATTCTAGTTCCACTTATTAAAATATTATCCATATATGCTGAATTATGAAAATACTTAATTGACCACAGATGTGCGATTATAGATCTGGATCCTATATATATTTGGTTTTTGGTCACACCTGGGAGCGCTCAGGGGTTCCTCCTGGCTTTACGCTCAGAAATTGCTCCTGGAAGGCTCGGGGGACCATATGGGATGCCGAGATTCGAACCACCATTCATCTGAATGCAAGGCAAATGGCTTATCTCCATGCTCTCTCTTCGGCTCCATGGATCCTATATCTTAATTCATAAGTACATATATATAGATATAGATATAGATATAGATATAGATATAGATATAGATATAGATATAGATATAGATATAGATATAGATATAGATATAGATATAGATATAGATATAGATATAGATATATACACACATATGTGTGTATCAGTCTTTGTGCTCCTAAAATACAATTTTGAGTCTTGTAACTTTGTGAGGAGTCTCCAAATATGTCAGCTTTGTATGAAGATTTTTTATTTATTTATTTGAGTAAGTGTATCCTCCAACTTTATCTTCACAGAAATTCAAGTTTATTTATGATTAGACATAATCAATATCAGGTTATATATTCCATTGCTCCCTGTAGAGAATCTACAGCTCTCATGTATTTTTCTTGCTTATATTTTCTGATACAACTTTGGATGTTGGTGTTCGTACTTGGAAATTTGTAACATTTTTGCTTCTTAAATTGACTATTTCTAAAGCCATGTTAAGTTTAAAGAATGTACCATAAAACTTGTCACTTGATCACATACTCACCTTACTGGTTGCAAATAAAAGATAGATTCTATATAGATTAGATATGTCAGGAGAATATTAAAGTGAAGAATGCCTCAGGCCTTTTAATTCTAGTGCTTAAAACTTGTGTCTGCAATAGGATTTTTAACTATGTAGGAGACATTTTTGTTTCTTTGGTTTTGCGTAATATCTGGTGATGCTCAGAGATCACACCTGATTCTGTACTCAGGAATTATTTTTGGTGGTTCTCAGGTGGCCATATAGGATACTAGAGATGCAAGGCAAGTGTCCTATTCATTGTAAAATCTCTCCAGCTCCAGAATATATATTTATGAGGTAGATTTTTCTGATCTGTATTTCAAAGAATTTCTTTTATTTTTATTCAATATTAATAGTTTATCAAGAAGTAGAGAAATTAAAGGACTTTAGGATGTGTTTAGCTTTGGGCTAAAATATAAATTCAAATCCCAAAATGTCCTCCTAGGTTACCAAAATTTCCAGCCAGCCTAAGTTTTTCTAGACAGATTGAGCATGCTAACAAAACCTTACTCTAGTGTTTGCTCCTATAAATCTGCAGAAACACTGTAATATTAACTATTGATAGTGTTATTATGATAATTTATACTTGAAAGTGTAGAAATATCATGATCCCAGTCTGGTGGAGAACTTGATCTATTACAGAGGTAACACATATTTTAATTAGAGGGCTTGTCTTCATGAAGGTGTATTTAAACAAAGCTGTCATCCAGTAACCTAAAACAAATGCCAATGCTGAATTAATTTGTTTTATAATTAATAGCCAATCTTTGGTATAAAATGGATACAATAATTTCATGGCAAAATTAGACTTTATTATGATTAGTTGAAAAAATGAAGATTACATTCAGAGCCATGCCAATAAATTCTCTATGACTTGTGCATTCTTTATAGTAGAAGACTACTGAGAGAGACCAAATCTGGTCAAGTACTCTATAAATTTACTGATGGTTCCATACTAGCTTTGAATTTAAAAAATTACTGATATGCGTTCTTCCTTTCCTTTTATAAAAACAAAGAGTAGTGATGACCAGAAAATTTGGGGGAACACATATGTAGGTTACGTCCTATTACATTATGCAGTAAATGTTATGGAAGTAAGGTGACTAGAAAAGGAAAAGTAATGAAAGAAGTGGTAATTCATGAGCATAATCTGGTTTATGCTTGTGTTTCTTATGCAACAACATGCTTTTTAACCAACGGGGAGAGCCTTTATCTTTCAGTTAATGATTTTGGAACAACTGGCTTTAACCAGCAAGTAATGTAAATTGAAATTCTATCTCACGATTTGCAAATGAAAAAATTTAATTTGGAGTATAGATTTTTTATAAAAGAAATATAAAAAAATAGAAAAATTGCATTAGTGTTTTAGCATGTAAAGAATGAAATCTAATATATTATGAAAAATACTTCTTCTAATCTCTTAGTGAAACATTCTTTTTTATTACTTGGCACTCCTGTCAGAAGCCACAGAGGTGAAAAATACAACTCTGACTTTGTAAAAATTAGAATTTTTGTATGAAAAATTATAGCATCTATTCATTCTTTCGATCAACTGATGTTTATTGGATAGCTACTACATGTAAGACACAAGTGGGAAAACTATATATTTAATATGGCCTTCAATGAATGAACATTTTAAATGCATGAAAGTTTATATAAATCAATAGAAAAAATGAGCAGCTTGAGAGAAAATGGGCAAAATTCGTGTATAGGTAATTTATCAAAGTACAAAAAGCCAATAAACAAAAATGTAATTTAAAGCACAATGAGATAATGGATTTTTACTTACCACATTAATAAAGATGGCAAGACTTGATAATATCCACTACTGGTAAGGATATAAGCATATAGGCATCTCAACTTCTGTAAATACAAACTGTACAGTTTAGGGAGGACAATGTGCAATAATGTTTAAAATGTGTATAGTGTTGTACTCAGCTATTTTATTTCTGGAACTGAATGCTAAGGAAATAACTATACAGTGTGCAGATATTTAGGGAAAAGTTTTTATTCTTTCAGTAATGCTTATTCTAAATAAAAGTAAAGATCACCTAAGTATGTATCTATTAAATAAATTATATTTTATCTATAACAAAATTTGGTGACACTTGGTGCCGGAATGATAATGCAGAGGTAGGGCATTTGCCTTACATGCTACTGATCCAGGGCAGACCTTGGTTGGTGTCCCATATGGTCCCCCAAGCCAGGAGCTAATTTTGAGTGGATGCATTGCCAGGAATACAAAAAACAAAATCAGAACTTGGTAAAACTGTTCAAACTAATTATTATTTCTTTAACTGAATGTGAACATGTCCATCACATATGATTATACTAAGAAAATAGTTTAAGAGTATATGGAAGATGATTTAATTTTAAAGTATAAACTGGGGGGGGGGTGCTGGAGAGATAGCACAGTGATGGGGCATTTGCTTTGCATGTGACCAACCTTGAAGGGACCCCATTTGATTCTCAGCATCCAATATGGTCTCCCAGCCAGCCAAGGGTGATTTCTTTATTTCTTTATTTTTATTTTTTTCTTTATTTAAACATCTTGATTACAAATAGGTTGTGATTAGGTTTCAGTCATGTAAAGAACACCCCCCTTCACCAGTGCAACATTCCCACCACCAATGTCCCAAATCTCCCTCCATCCCACCCCATCCCCACCTGTACTCTAGACAGGCTTTCCAGTTTCCTCATTCAATCACATGATTATGGTAGTTCTTAGTGTAGTTATTTATATAACTGCACTCACCACTCTGTGGTGAGCTTCATGAAGTGAGCTGGAAGTTTGAGCGCTCCTATCATTGTCTCTGAGGATTGTTGCAAAGATGACTTTTATTTTTCTTAAAACCCAAAAATGAGTGAGACTATTCTGCATCTCTCTCTCCCTCTGACTTATTTCACTCAGTATGATAGACTCATGTACATCCATGTATAGGAAAATTTCATGACTCCATCTCTCCTGACAGCTGCATAATATTCCATTGTGTATATGTACCACGGTTTCTTTAGCCATTCGTCTGTTGAAGGGCATCTTGGTTGTTTCCAGAGCCTGGCTATTGTAAATAGTGCTGCAATAAATATAGGTGTGAGGAAGGGATTTTTGTATTGTATTCTTGTGTTCCTATGGTATATCCCTAGGAGTGGAATAGCTGGGTCGAATGGGAACTCAATTTCCAGTTTTTGGAGGAATCTCCATTATCGCTTTCCATAGAGATTGGACTAGGCGGCATTCCCACCAGCAGTGGATAAGAGTTCCTTTCTCTCCACATTCCTGCCAGCACTGATTGTTCTCATTCTTTGTGATGTGTGCCAATCTCTGTGGTGTGAGATGGTATCTCATCGTTGTTTTAATTTGCATCTCCCTAATGATCAGTGATGAGGAGCATTTTTTCATGTGCCTTTTGGCCAATTGTATTTCTTTTTTATCAAAGTGTCTGTTCATTTCTTCTCCCCATTTTTGATGGGATTAGATATTTTTTTCTTGTAAAGTTCTGTCAGTTCCCTGTATATTTTGGAGACTAGCCCCTTATCTGATGGATATTGGGTGAATAGTTTCTCCTACATGGTGGGTGGCTCTTGTATCCTGGGCACTATTTCTTTTGAGGTGCAGAAGCTTCTCAGCTTAATGTATTCCCATCTGTTTATCTCTTCTTCCACTTGTTTGGAAAGTACAGTTTCCTCCTTGAAGATGCCTTTAGTCTCAATGTCATGGAGTGTTTTACCGATGTGTTGTTCTATATACCTTGTGGTATCAGGTCTGATATCAAGGTCTTTAATCCATTTGTGCAGAGCCAGGAGTAACCCCTGAGCACTGCTGAGTGTGGCCCAAAAACCAATCAATCAATCAATCAAAAAAGTAAAAAAAATGGTTATAATGGGTGGGCTATATAGCTCAGGTGGTTGAACTTAACATTTTGAAGGACCTTAGTTTGATCTCCACAGATGCATTATCCCCCATTCTGGCTGTGACTCTGTTTTTTCCCTAGTATCACAATATATGGCCTTTATAGCAGCAATAGATAAATAGGTAAAATAAAAATGTTAGAAATAATTGCTGTGTATAAAATATTAAATATAAAACTATATACATATAGGTATAGAAATATATGCACATATAATTTCCATAAAAGTCTAAGTGGTTGACATTTAAAAGGGGTTGGTTTTTAAAAATTCTTTACGTCCTTATTTATATGTACCGATATCTTCCAGATTTATTAAAGTAAATAACATTAATTGCATTCTTAATAAAATAACCTCACTTGAAACAGCTAAATCATAAAATAATAATTCACAAAAATATACTGAGAGCACAACTCTATTTTGCATATATTTCCCATGAGAATTTATAGGATCTTTAGTCTCAGTTTACTTTGTCAATTCTGAAAGTCATTTTGGCGAACATTTCTCAGGGCCAAACTCTGATATTAACTAGATCACTAAGATATAATGCCATGATGTGTTCCCATAAGGATCTTGATAAGTTATAATGTAGTTAGTTTGATGAAGTAAGAAGAACTATCTTCAGTTGGAGAAAGCTGGTCAATTAATTAATAGCAGCTTTCAGGTTCTTTAGAAACTGTATTTGTTGACATTCTAAATCATAATAAAGATTTCCAGACATGACTTCTCAGTCAGTCCACAGCCTGCCTATCTATGGCTACCCTGGCCTAGAATTGTGCTCTTCTTTTACAAAATAGAATAAAAGGAATATATTCTGAAAGCAGAGGGATTTTATAGACTTTTACACTATTTATTTATTTATTTATTTATTTATTTATTTATTTATTTATTTATTTATTTGGGAGTCACACCTGGCAGCGCTCAGGAGTTCCTCCTAACTCTATGCTCATAAATCACCCCTGGCAGGTTTGGAGGACCAAACCTTGTCTGCCTTGCAAGCACTAGCCAAGGAAGGACCACAGTTCGATCCCCAGGCATCCCATATGGTCCCCCCAAGCCAGGGGCAATTTCTGAGTGCTTAGCCGGGAGTAATCCCTGAGCATCAAACGGATGTGGTCCAAAAACAAACAAACAAAAAATATAGAAACAAGTAAATTTGAAAAACTAATGTATCTCACAATTAGGCGATCAAGTCAATACCAGAAGGTTAGTAAGCACTTATTACTAGTTGCTGGTACTGTTACTTTTGTTTATGAACATTGCCTTCATATACACATTGGCGGCTAAATTGGTGTGTTCCTATGGCAATGACAGTATTAAAGAAAAAAAAAATGAAGTGTGTGGCCTCAAATGTAGCTGCAAAGCTAGGAATTCCAAGCATCATTGCTGATACTGCAGTTTTTGTCGAGTGTGATTTTAGCTACGAGAACTTCTGGAAGTACACAAATACAGAGCAGTGGTGCCTGTACTCACTCCCAAAAATTACTGCTGATATCAGCCCAAATATTGTCATACCAGGAGTTTTGGTCAGATTGCTATCTCTACATAGAGCCATATAAGAGTGGTTGGCAAAGAGAGCCAGAAAAATAAACATTTAACTGCAACAATATGAATGAATCTCATAGTAGCCATATGATCATGAGAAACTAAATGAATATACTTACATAGTGAATTATTTCCTTCACATAAATATTAAGAGTGGAAATAAATACTACCCTAAGTAATAGACACTAAAATAACAAGTGGCTTTGTGCAGAAATTAAAAAAAAATAAAATGAGCCATAAAGGAAATGTTTTTTAAGAGACCAGTGTCCTAACTGTTGTATAACAAAATTTCATACATTTTTGACTATAAAGGACTAAATATTCTTAATACATAAAGTCATTGCTTAATGGTCAAAGATAAATGTATTCCTTTAATGCCAGTGACAACCAAAGCATGTGATTTTTATGTATATGTGAATGTGTCTTGATGCTGTATTCTATCTTATAAATCTATGTGCTCATCATCATGCCATTTGTGATAAATAATATCTAGGAGTTTTATTATCTAAATTTTTATAATATTTTAGTGTCATTTTTGTTTGTTTGTTTTTGTTTTTGGGTCATACCCGGCAGCACTCAGGGGTTCCTCCTGGCTCTATGCTCAGAAATCACCCCTGGCAGGTTTGGAGGACCATATGGGATTCAAACCACCATCCTTCTGCATGAAAGGCAAATGCCTTACCTCCATGCTATCTCTCTGGCTCAAGGGACTTTTCATAGTAAATTAAAATTAATGAGATTCTTGTTAAGAAATTGAGATTTGGTTGAATTTCTCACAAGCACACACATTCAAAATATTTTCTCTCAAAATATAACCTCTTTCTAGAATTCCTTTTACTGGCTAATTAAAATTATTTGTATTCTCATTTATTGTGCCAAGTCAAAAGTAACTTCCATAACATGTTCCTTGATTCCCCATAGAAATGATGCGTTCATTCTTTGATGCCTTTGAGTTAATTTTGCATGTAGCACTAATGACACACTGCTTTGGTGTCTCTCAGTCATTTCTTATGTTGATGTCCTTTAATAGAATGTACGTTCTGTGTTCCCATTGCTTACCAACATAACCTTGTTGGAAACCATGTCATGTGTGTTGTGTAAGTCAATAGTGAATTTTCAGTTTGATTTTAATCTATTGACTGCATTAATACTTGCTTTCGATTATTTAAAAAATGTTGATTATCACAGTGGAATAACTAATATTTACTAAACAATAACCAGGCATGCTACATGTTCTCGCTGTGTAGTACAATTCTGCACAGTGAATATTACTATGCCTCACATGATTTTTCAGTGACTTGCCATATTCTCAGACAGGTGAAAAAGTTCTCATAATCATGGGCCAAGTGAAAAATCCCATTCTCTATAGATTACAAATTTTATTCTGTAAAATATTAAGTGAGAACTGAATTTTCTATGAGTGCAACCACTCTGTAAATTGAAAGACAATTCTATCCTATTTTATTTTGTTTATCAAGACTTGGTTTACCATTCTGGGAAATTTTATTACTGACAATACCACTACTTACAATAACAAAACCACCAGTACAATATATCTGCATGAATTTGTATTTGTTTAGTTACCCTTTACAGGTCAACCATCTGACGCTTTATATGTGCTTAGTTGGGTACGACAGATGCAAGCACTCACTTATCAAACAATATATCACGATAAATCACTTTTCTTTAGTTCTCTCTTATATAAGTTATAGAATATTATATTATTGTAAAATGCACAGAAAAAATATATATGGTCTTTAAATTTTATTTTAGGGTATTAAAAAGGGCATTAGGTCAATAATGCTAAAAAATTGCTGATCTAGATTAGCAGATTTTAACTATACATATGAAAAACTTAAATTTTTTTGAATTAAGAAAAATAAAAATTACTGTTGTACTTCTAGAAGTGTTGCCTTTGTACGCAGTGAAAATAAACTTAATTTATACCAATGGCCTCTGATAAAAGTTGACATGTCAATAGGTCTTGATTGGTATCTGGGAAGTTGTTTGCAATGTAATCATATGTTATAGGAAATCGTATGATAAGTTGAAAATTTTTAGTGTTTTGTTATAATTATTTAATCCAAGTTTCATCCACTTTTTTTTTATCATATTCACTCTCATTTCCCGGGCTCCCTCATGATCTCAGCAGAAGTAAGTTTATTCTCTATTTGGACTGTGGTCCTCATATGTCAGCTTGCTTAAGATGCAATGAAGCTAATTAAAACTCATAGTATGTCCCCAGAGTTTTTCATTCAGTATGTCTGAAGTGGAACTTGAGATTTTGCAAATTTTAGCAAGTTCTCAGGTGCTGCCAATGCTTTTCTTACTACTCAGGAGTACAATCATTAAAAAAAAAAAAACACTTAGGAAGGACTAACACTGATTATTTGCTTGTCCTAGCATTGTTCCAATATGTATTTTTGAAGGAAGAGGAAACTAAAGGAAAATATGAATCCAGGAAAAATGATCTAGTGCATAAAAGCAAATCCAAGGATCTTGTACTTGTTGAGGAGTGGATGTGATAGAGGTGAGGCATATAAATATAGTGGTGAGTTTTTGAGAATCTTTACAGTGAAAAAGTCAACTTCTTAAGATACACATCACCAAAAGCATCTAAAGAAGAACCTAGTAGAAGTAGACAATGCAGAAGGACTGAGTACCCAGGGTTAGTCTGGGGCAAGAGAGTGAATGGCTCAAAATTATTATATATGTATATTAATATATGTATACACGTACATAGATACTTTTTTGGCCACAGTCAGTGGTTTTCAGAGCTTCTTCTGTTTTCAGGGATCACATCTGGTGGGTTCTGGGGACCACATGGAGTGCTAGAATTGAACCTGGTTTGGCTGCATGTAAAACAAGAACTATACCTGATGAACTCTCTCTTTCTTTTCTTCATAACATTTTAATAAATACATATGTGGCAACATCATGATATAAATTAAACGTTAAGAAAACATGCTTACACAAGCACGCATATATGGGATGGACTGAGTAGCAAGTATTTTGTGTGCTTTTATTCAGGTTATGGTTTCAGCTATTTAACTTTAAGTACATGCCTGTAATTAGAGATCCTTACATGCTTTTCATGTATTCCATCAGTGTGGCTAATTTCACACTTGCAGAAACTTAACAGGATGGTAAGTGGAAGAAACTGTCAGCCCAATTTTTTTTTCCAAAGGAACAGGGCAATATTCTATTTTCCCTATTGTCCTTTATAAAAATCAGATCTAATATTCACAATGAATCTTTCACACATGACCAAGCTATTCTTTGTTTCTGATTGTCTCCTGCAGCGTTTATCTTAATGTTCTTCCATGTGTATAATTTCTGAGAAAATGTAGTACTTAATATTCTGATGGTTTCCAGTATACATTTTTTCTTACCACTGAGAGAATAAAAGATTCAAGGGTAAAGTTGGTGCCTTGCATCAATTCCTTATCCTTCAGCGCTGAGCTCACATGAGGTAGTAAATGGCAGATCAGGAGTTTTCCTGTGGGGTGGAAATGAGAAACACATAAGGAAGCCTTTAAAAGACTACACAGACCACAGAAATTTCTCATCATTTCCAAGGTTAAAGTTATATTCAGATTACTTACATTTCAATAAAATTGTTAACATGCCTCCTAAAAGTCCAGTACCTTAAATATAGGAAATTGGCTTATGAAGAAATACAGCAAACTAAAATGTGATACAATATTTGGTATCATTCTTGTTCTTGAGAATTTTTTTGGTTTTGGGCCACAACCAAAAGTGTTCAGGGGTTACTTCTGACAGGCTAGGGGGACCAACATGGGATGCAGGGGATCAAACCCGGGCTGGTCCTAGTTGGTCAAGTGCAAGGCAAATGCCCTACCACTGTGCTATCAGTCAGGCTTCATATTTGGTAACACTGAATAAAAATACTGACACCTTTGTTTGGAGGGGTAAATATTGTTTTTCTATATCAAATTCTTACCAAATTATTTCATTTATTTTATTGCATACCATATGCCATTTTGAGAAGAAACAGGAATAAATAAGACAGAGGGACCAAAGAGAGTAGGAAATGAACCACAGTGAGCTGCTCAGAGTTTTGTCTTTGTGAGTTCTCTAAAATTTTTTCTACACACACATGCACTCACACACTCTTATTTATGTACTTACACATGCATAAGCACATATAATTCAAATTTTCCCTAGCCAAAGTAGTATAAAAATGGAAAGAAGATGAAGATCATGAAATAGCTGGAGTCTTTTAGACTGAAAAGACTTTTCTAGTGGGCAAAAACTTTAATATAAGGAAGATATAGGGTATGAGGCCATATGAGGAAAAGGAATCTATTTTGGATAGAAGCAAAAAGTAGCTGCAAAAGGTCTTAAAAAAAAAGAGGATCTTTTTGTGTCTGAGGAACAGCCCAAAGGCCAACGACATGATGGTGCAGAATGTGAGTGGAAGGGAAATCCAGAATAGCAGTATAGCCTGTCGGGCAGGTGCTTTACACAAAGCAGCTCAGCTTCAGTTCCTGGTATCCTGGTATCCTGGTATCCTGAGACCAACTAGAAAAGACTCCTGAATGCAGAATCAGGAATTAGTCCTGAGAACTTCCATGGATGGTCCAAAGACCTAAAAATGGAGTGTGTGAGAGTGTTTTAGGAGGTATGTGTGTCTTTCTCCTTGATGATTAGAGTGGATTTGAGGAGTGAGCTGGAGAAAGAGGAAAGACTAAAAAATACAAAATCCATGGATCTATATGTTTTATTCGTGTGTATGAGTCTCCTCCACTATAAGAAGACTGAGCTCTGCCAAGCACATGTTAAATTTCACACCTCACAGACCTCCCTCCAAGTGATATGACTATTGGTTTGGGGCAAACAGTAGTGAGTGCTCATTGCCCAGCACAAGGATGTATGGCTATTTAATTGTGTATTTTTAAACATTTATCACAGTAAAAAAAACCAAGTTATTATAGACTGGGTAACTTATGAACAACATAAATGTATTTCTCAGAGATCTGAAGTCTGTATGTCTAGGATCAGAATGCCATCAAGTTGGGTAGGAAGCATTATCAGGCCACACACTATTTTTTTTTTTTTTGTATCTTCTCATTGCAGGAGAAGTTAATAGTTTTTACAAGATCTACTAACACTTACATTAATTGCATTAATGAGTCCTTCACTCTCGGGATCCAATCACCCTTTAAAGTTCCCATTTGGGTGGGTAGGGGAATTCAACATATGAATCGGGTGGGTGATACAAATATTTCATAGAAGCATGCCAAGCAGAGAAATAGGAAACACATCCTCATGATGTGCATTTTGTCCGTTGGATGTATCTTCAGAAAACTAGTCCAGAGTTGGAATTGGTGGTCTGTATGTGACCTAAAGTGTAACACAGGACTCTACACATGAGTATGGGCCATCTTCCCCTGGTTAAAGTCTTCACTGTGAAGAGTTTAATGTTGCATTTGATGTTGTTCCCCCTCATTCCTTATATTCCTGCATCTATCATATATGTGTGATGAGTTTCTTTCTGTACAATAAAACAGAAAATGTCCCTTGAGCATCAGTGGGGGAACCTGATTATTCCCAATATCTCAGAGCCTGAGCTGTCCATTTTAGTACCTTTACAATAAACTGCCACCAAGTTGACTGGACCCAGAGTTCCTCAGTTCTTCAAGTACTGCTTGGAAGCCCCTCCCAAAATACAATAAATCTCAAACATGAAACATATGCAATATTTTATTTTATGTCATTTTGTTTTAACTTGGAGCATACCTAGGCTTCCTCCTGAGACTGTGTTCAAGGTTCACTCTTAGAAGTGCTTAGAACACAATCTGTGGTGCCAGGAATTGAAATCAAGTCAACTGCATGCAAGCAACTGTTTTCCTCCCTGTACTGTCTTTCTGATTCCATAAGAACGATTCAAAATATAATCCAATTTAGAAGCCTTCAAACTACTGTCATCCTTTAGGAATGGGCTCTTTGGATTATAGGGCTTGGTGGCAAGTTTGAAATTTACAGGGCAGGGTGATGGCTGGAAATTAAGGTAAGAGTTATGGTTGAAGTCTTGAGACTTAATTCCAAAAGGCAGTAGTTGGTAGTCTTTTACTAGAAAAAATTTTGTTGACTTATTTTTTTAGCTTTGAGGTATAATAGACAACATGTATATATTAAAGTATATAGTCTGCTTTGTTTCATATGTGCTATTATATATGATTGTTATTATCAAGTTAATTAGCAGTCATCTAATGTTCACTGCTGTCCCTTTTCTCCCCTGTGGTGAGAATGCTTAAGTTTTGCTGCAGCAAACAATATTAAGTGCAATGCAACTAATGCTACTCTCTCTCTCTCTCTCTCTCTCTCTCTCTCTCTCTCTCTCTCTCTGATTTTGGAGGATGGAAAGGAACAGATAAATGCCTTGCCAATAGATATCAGGGACACCAAGGGCCACTCCCAGTGATTCTTGTCCAGCGAGTCTAGCAGTAGAAGCTTGGACCTAAGGATGTAGTGTAGGATGTAGTATATTTGGGGCTATACCTGGTGATGATCAGGTGCCAAGTGGCACTAGAGGTTTAAATGGGATCACATGAATGTAAGGAATGTGCCCTAATCTCATAACTCTCCAGTCCTATATGTCATATTCTCTAAAGAGGATAACTTCTGCTCCAGGGAACCTTATTCTTTACTTCAAGGCCTTTTCTGCTTATGGGAGGATACTCATGTTTTGTAAAATAATCTGATGATTTACTTTTTAAAGATCTACTGAGTGTCTTATTTACAAATCTTACTATTTAGTTATTGTTACTTATCAGTCATTCACTAATTTACTCTCTCAAAATACACAAATGAAAGACTTTTTTTATTTACTAGAACTCATAGAAACATCTACTCTGGTGTTCAACAGAACAACTGAGCACCATAGTCTGGCCAGTGAAATGTATAACTGGTGCTAACTGTTAATTAATGTATAATGGGTGCTAACTGACTTAGACCTAAAAATGAGTCAAATAGGTATTCCATAGGCATAGAGATTATTTAATGTATATGCAGTTGTTCAGATTTGAGTCTATGGACTCAGTATCCTGACTGAAAATTTTCTCCTATACCTACCAGTTACTTAATCCTTGGATGAACTTTATTTGTACTTTAGTTTCCTGGCCTGTAGAAAGTGAATGTTCTGTTACCCATCTCCTATGACCACTCAGAGGATTATGTGCATTGCTGCATTATAATGGGTCTACACTATTGACACATATAAGGGTTTAGTGAATGCTAGCGATAGTTATGAGCAGAATAATCATTATTAGCTAGTTTAGATAAGAACCCAGGGAGTATGATAAGATAAGTAAGTGGAAGGAAGTTTGGCACACCTCAGTAACAAGGTGGAAGCTAAGGAGAGAAAGGGTTAGTAATAAACAGCAAATGGTTTATGACTAGTACATTCAAAAATACTTATGTGTTAAATTTTGTATTTTAGTATACTTTTTCCTTGCTATCTGAAAGATCTTTTCAATTATAGATTATTTGGGCACACTCAAAACTTCTTTCCATATAAATTAATGGTAATAGCATTCCCAGACCTTCAACCACCTCCCCAAAACTCCCCAAAATCTAAACCAAAAATCATATTATACAGTAATATCCCAATTTTGGATTGCTGAGCAAATCCAAATGATCATTTTTTATTATATTCTCAAGTGTTCAAAAAATGGTTAAGTCCTACAATCTAGTGTCAATCATGGTTTATAGGCTCCCTAGGGATTAGCATCAGCCATGTGTTTGCATTTCTAAGAAGTGGTTATGGTAGGTAAATAAAATAGGGACTCCAATGAGTTTATTTGAATATTAAAGAAAACAAGACACAAGAAAACTCTGAGAGATTTGAGTAATGCACTCAATACCATTGTTCTCTTACCTGACAACGTGTGAGCCAACTATACTCACTGTCTGATTTACCCTGTCACATTTTGTCTCTTGACTCTTGAATATATAAAAACATTGCCTTTGTATATTTTTAGAAAATAAATAGGTATTAAGAAATGAAGGGGAGACATACTACAAGCAGGTGTAGAGATATTGTCTTGTAGCTTTAGTCAGCCAAGAAAATATTGATAAAAAAGAGATGGCTCTAAAAAGTGACCACATAACCTTGGCCTCATACTAATAAGGCCCTGGAGCAAAGTAGGCAAAACTCATTAACACTCCCCCTTCTCCTGCCCCTTAATTGCTTACCTCACATGGACTCAGGCTGAGCCTTAAAACTGGAAAGGTCCAATTTGAGGTTGGTCAGACTCGAGCACCTCGCAAACAGCTATCACAAGCCAAGTCACTGGTGCCCAGCAAGGAAATTAGCATTTATCGCATTTCAGTAAAAATGATGTGGCCCAGTTAAATTAGATTTCCTCTCATTTACAATAGACTTAAAACCCTATTTAGCTATAATCCAGCCATTGTAAAATTGGTTACAAGGGCCCTAATTTTCTGAGATATTGAAGCCTCCCCCATTCTATCAGAGCATCTTGATTTTATCCATTTTCATCCATCGTTAAACTTCTTATGGTTGAGAATGCCAGAGGCGACCTACCTTGCCAATCCACTGCTGCATCCAGCAGTAACTCAATTGATTTAGGAAACATTTATTTTATTCAATGCCTAATCTTCTCCTTTCCACTATTTTAAACACTACTGAGGGTCAAACTGAAAATCATTTTCTGATTCTAACTCTAATCAAGCAGGAAATGATATTATTTTATTTTAAGCTAATATCAAACTTAAGAAGACAGCATTGTTTCAGACAGGGATTTGCTACCATAGCTGAAAATTTACAGTTTGTACCTTAACCCCCAAACTGTGCTTATGTGGTGTATTACACGTAAATTCTCACTAAAATTGATTGTATTCTCTCCTATGAGAGCCAGCTTAGGCTTTGCTTAGGAATTTTATATACATAGGTGATTGTGCTCTTTTTTTCTTTTTGCTGCATTAAGATCTGTGTTACTTATATACACACATAACATGTTGTTCTTAGTTTATATCCAAATGGGCCTTGATTTTATATACGAATTGGGCATTTGTGAAGATTGAGACTATGGTCCAAAAGATATCACTGACATCACATAGTTGACAGTCATACCTACTGAGGGCTTGATTTCAGTAAAGGAAGCCTTGTGTGTGCAAAGATCTGTACTTTCCTTGCTTTCTGACTTTAGGATGCTTAAGATGTTAGATAGTTCTATGAACAATTTGTGTTCCACTAATGCCTTCTAGGGAGATGGCATAGGCTCACCAGCTTATGATGGGTGGTACCATGACACCTGGGAGGAAATGAAGAGTAGAGAGGAAGTAGCTGTCTCAGTTTCTGCTCATAGATTTCCCAGATCCTGAAGAATTTTTTTCCCTGTAGAGCAGAGATTAACTGTGCTCTGAATAATCATCTTTCATCCTCTCTGACCTGTTGGTATGGAAGTCACTTATCACTTTTCCCTGGGGTCATCTGCAGAGGTGGGAAAGAGAATTGAAGCATTTTTAGGGACTTTGGAGATTATGCTGATTCACAGGAGATGGGATAGGAAGCAGTGTCTGTAACCTTGATTTTGGGGCTCAGTGTTTTCAAGTAGGCTGGGTAAATCAACAATGTCTTTACCAACTTTGAGATAACTATTGGAAGGATTATGGTGTGAGACATAGAGATTTTTTCAATATGGTCTGGAATTTGAGTAGCTGAACCCTCTCTCTACCTGGGAGTAAATTCAAGCTCATGCTAGGCTGGCTGCACATCTTCTAAGTTTCTGAACTTAAGGCAAAAGAAATCTCAGAGATTTAGAAGGGTGGGTGGCAGAAGGCTGCAGGAGATGCTGAGAAAATGGAACTTATTTATTATTTAACAAAACTAATGAACCTGACATCATCAAGAATGCACAAAATTGAAATGTTCTTGCCTTGAGGGGGAGGAAGCAAGGGACAATGACAATGTGGCATGACACCAGTTGTGCTCCAGAGAGCAGGGGATATGAGCCCGGGGCAGGGGGACTTCACCGACAAAGGCTTCTTGGAGTTAAAGGAGCTAAAGGCATCAAAAAAGACTGACACAATGACTTTCTTTTTCAAACTTATTAAGAAAAGACTATCAGCCAGAGTGCAACAGAGAGAGCTGTTCATTGTTCCATGATGTTTGGATAGACTGTTTTGACTCTTATTTTGTTTTCCAAAGTCAAAGAGTTGATAACTTTGTGAAGAAATATCTTCAGTTCCTTTATGGACTCAGTCGCTTTTTTACATAAAATACCATGAAGGAGAATTCCATGGGAGTTTAGCTTGTGCCTGCTTCTTCCTTAGTTATGATGGATGGGTTCCAGGAACTAGGTTTGCAAATATTTGCCAAAAAAAAAAAAAAGTTTTTTACAGGGTCTCCATAGCTCCTTTCCTTTTCTCCGCATTTTATTGGATATAAAATGAATTTGAAAGAAGGCACCATCATTTGGAAGACAGTCCTGAATCTAGAATCCACCTGATCTAGAATCAAGCTTATCTTATTTGTTCTCTTTGCCTCTTTTTTTTGTTGTTGTTTTGTTTTGGGCCACATCCGGTGACACTTAGGGCTTGCTCCTGGCTATGTGCTCAGAAATCGCTCCTGTCTTGGGGGATCATATGGGACATGGGGATCGAACTGCAGTTTGTCCTAGGTTAGCCGCGTGCAATACTACTGAGCCACTGCTTCGGGCCCTCTCTTTGCCTCTTTAAAGAGTTCCTAAGATCCTTCTTTTTTTTTTTTTTTTTTTTTTTTTTTTTGGTTTTTGGGCCACACCCGGCGGTGCTCAAAGGGTTACTCCTGGCTGTTTGCTCAGAAATAGCTCCTGGCAGGCACGGGGGACCATATGGGACACCGGGATTCTAACCAACCACCTTTGGTCCTGGATCGGCTGCTTGCAAGGCAAACACCGCTGTGCTATCTCTCCGGGCCCCCTAAGATCCTTCTTCAGAACCTGTAATGTCACCTACCATCAACATCTAGCTCCATTCACCAACATTCAGTGAAATGTGGTATTAATAGAGTTAACATTCAAGGGCATATAGAGGGGCCAGTGGGAAGCTTTATTGCTCCAGAAATCCTTAGATGTTATCTACCAGAGGAATACTAGTACCCAGAAGGTTTGAATGCAAGGCATCCTTCAATTTCAACAGGAATGGAATGAAGGTTTTTAGGCAGAATTTACCTAATCTGTCCATTCAAACCCAACATCAGGGGCAACCTGGCAGCTCTGGAGTTTTTAGGGAAGTGGCAACATTCCACCTTCCTTGTAAATTAATTGTATAAGCAGAGAACAACCCTTTCCCTCTTTGACTGCCACAGTATATCTTGGTGGAAGAAGTCTAGAGAAGCCGTATTGAACCTCTGAGAAAATGGGTAGATTGAGACCCAATGGAAATTTTCTTTCCTTTGCTATGACAAAGGCTGGTTTTGCTATGGCAAATGGCTAGCTGGCTTTCCTCCTCCTCCTTCTTGCTATCAAGCTGAGAGATATTGTTCTGAAGATGAGCCATCAAAGATAAGGTGAGATTTAAAGATATTTAAGCCCCAGACTCCTTAGCCTGTTCTCCTGAGCGTTGGAAACTCAGTTGTACAAAGAACTCTTCCCTAGTTTTCAATATA
This sequence comes from Suncus etruscus, assembly GCF_024139225.1. Taxonomy (NCBI): domain Eukaryota; kingdom Metazoa; phylum Chordata; class Mammalia; order Eulipotyphla; family Soricidae; genus Suncus; species Suncus etruscus. Next base: position 86,192,725 of record NC_064859.1, read on the forward strand.
ACTGTGTAGATTTCTCATGGAGATAATTGATAAGTGATAAAACCATGATCCTAGAACTGGATTTAATTACTTGCATGTTGTTACACAGAAGACTTATGGCTCATCTCATTCATTTCTCTACTTTTGTGAACTGGCTAATTTGCTAGGTGACTTCAAAATGAGTATCTTACCTTTTGGAATATTATCTGTAAACTAGAGTTGATTATTATCATTTGAAAATGTCTTCAGAAGAGCAGATTTTTTTTATTTTTTTCATGATAACTGAGTCTTAGGCAGTTACCTTCTGAATACAACTTCTATTAATGTAAAGCTTTCTTATTGAATGACAACTAATGGTCAAGATTAAGATAATTTGACTTCTGAAGTTGTGGAGGGGTGGAAGAGGTACAAGACCCCAGGATTTTGACTCTATTACTCCACTCTGGTTAGCAAGAATGCTGCAAAGGTGATTTACTTTAGTGGCACCTAAGCTGCCTGGAATTCTGGTTCATATTCTACCAGTATCTGGAATGAAGCCAAGGAGACACAATGATGGATGTTTTCCTTTGTTTCTACATATAGTTCCTGCTTACAATGGACCGTTTTTGTGCTAGGACACAATGAAAGTGAAGTATAACTGATTGCACAGTTGATTCTATCTCAGATCTTGGGTACTTGCTCTGTCATGAGGTTTAGGGAACTTAAACAGTAAATGAGTTATTACTGACTGGCAGATGAATTATTGATCTTGATTCTTTTTGTCCTTCTTTATAACATAATTTTACATTCATGAGCTTTGCTATGTAACTTTGGAGTATGTCCCATTTGAGAAGTATATGTTCTGGTTCCTAATGTAAACCACTGGAATTCATTTCTTACATATCTGAAGGCTAGAATTTCAGGTGCAAGTATGGTCTGATTCAAATGTGGGCTCTCTCCCTGGTTTGCAGGTTCCCATCTTTTATGCATTCTCATATAGTGAAAATCGGAGGACTAAAAGAAATCTCTTCTCTTATAAGACTATTAATCTCATCATGGATTAACCCTGTGCTTCGGGCTCCATTCTCTTGACCTAATTGTTTCCCTACAGCTTTCCTTGCAGATATCATCATTAGGATTAAAAGTCTAAACTTTTAGTTCTGGGGGGGGGCAGTGTAAGCATTAAATCTATAGTATGGTATTTCTAGAAATAAGTCTTGATTATGTAATACTGTCTTACCTACTATTCTACATTCCTTTTATACCTCTTTCACCCATCTTCTCTCCACAAAAGGAGAAATATCTGGCACTGGTATGATATTTCATCTTTGCAAGGGCTGGCTGTCAGTTGATCTTTGCTAATCTGATTCCATATAGACTTGAGAAGTAATCCTTCTCAGAGCATTTGTATTTTTAAAGTGAATACGAGAAGTGCAAAAGCCTTATCAGGATTAAAAAAAAGAAAAGATTTGCCAATGATGGAAAACTAAAAATCTGTGTTAGACTATTAGTCTTTTTGGGTGCAAAGTTTTGTGTGCTCCCCATCCACCTCCTTCCCTCTGTAGAGTGCCCTAAATACTCCTGTAGACGGTGAGATCTGCTCTCTTTGATTCCTGCCTCTTTGATTTCCTTTTTTCTCTGTTTAAACGAGACAGAGAAGCAGACAATGAATTGTCTAAGCTAGATCTATGTAAAATGAGGAGGTCGGGGGTGGTTCGGGGGCAGGAATGTTTTTTTTTTCAGAATAACTGAACATCACTACATCCTCTTCTGTCCTGCCCCTTAAAGAAATGTAATTTCTCTATTTTTTGTTTTCAGATAAAGATTCACTGGTATGAAAGAAGGATAAATATTTAAAACAACTAGATCCTTTCTAAATAGCAAAGAAAAGGAGTAGAAGGGTGAGGGCATAAAGTCGTAGGAGAGTTTTGGCATCTATGAGCTGCAAGCACTCTGAGTTCTCAATTGGTAATTATATAGGAAATAAAAATTTAAGTCACCAGTTTGTTGCAAGGACCAGGTAAGACATAGTTTGTGAAAACCCCCCCTAGATGCAGCATTCTGTATAGACATTAGTAGTTAGCTATAATGATAGATGGGTGTTTGTTAGCTTCCACCTTATTTTACCAAAAACAAAGATCATCCCTGGTCCCTTTGTATTCTTGTTTACAACTTAGATTTACCTCAAAATAGAGATTGTCTTATGTGTAAACCTGGGTAGGACTGCCTCAGAAAAGACTGAGCTATATGTACTTACTGCCTCACCCAGAGGTCATCTCTATACTCAATAAAAATGGCAGTTCTGGCAGACAGTTGGGTGGACATATTAGGTAGGAGAATGAAAGACTATATGTGTTTCACCCTCAGCCTGAATTGGATTCTTTCATGTGCAACCATGATTCAGACTCATTCAGTTGGGGATAGAAATACGACAGATGGGGTGATTTTGAAAGTGTTAATATTGATAGCATTGACTTTGACTTTCTCCTGCTAGAAGTATCATTGTGAAGCAAAGTAGTATTCAGGCAGGTGTGCTCAGGTATCAGGCCACCTGGGTCAGCCCACCTCTGTGCTATGCCAGTAGAGCCAGTGACAGTCTTTCAATGCTTACATTCCTGCACACTTAAATAGAAGTTCATGTTCTCTGGTGGTTGAGTTAATGCCTAAAATGAATCCTGAGATTTAATTATATTAAAAGAAGTATTTAAGCATTACAGATCAGACAGCAGTCTTTCAAAAGATGACAGCCATTAAACTATTTAAAAAGAATTTTTTAAAAAATAACCATAGATTTGTTGGAAGTTGCAAAAAAAAGTTTAGAGAGAGATCTCTTCACATTTTCCCAATCTTTCCTAGTGTATACACCTTGCATAAATCAGAAAACAAGTCTGCTTAAGACAAGAGCTTTTTTTTGTTTTTGGGTCACACCTGGTGGAGCTCAGGGGTACCCCTGGCTCTGTGCTCAGAAATCCCTCCTGGCAGGCACAGGGGACCATATAGGATGAGGGAATCAAACCACCGTCCATCCTCGGTCGGCTGTGTGCGAGGCAAACACCCTACAGTTGTGTTTTGCTCTGGCCACAGTAAGGACATTTTTTTTTAAAGTAAGTTAATTTTATTTTATTTGCTTTTATTTTTTATTGAGTATTCCATGTGTGAAATTTTAGACTTGTTTTTTTGATTTGTAATTTTTTTACATTTTTATTTTGATCATAGTGGCTTACATATCTTTCACATTCGTATTTTAGGTACATATTATTTTTATTGCAATATATTCCTAACATTGCACCAATGAAATTATAAGCTACCTATTCAGCCAAGCATTCTAATAGAAATTAAATTTGTTTTTAAATCAGGGATTCTTTAAAGTGGTGATTCAGAAGGAAGGAGTAGGGAAAACTGAACTGAGTTCCCAACTTTAAGCTTCTTTTTAAAAATTATTTATTCACTTATTTATTTTAATAATTACTCTAAGTACTGTGGTTACAAAATTGCTCATGATTTTCAGTCAAACAATATACACCTCCCTTCACCAACTCTAGGCTTCTAAGGTAAGGTAAGAAGATGCCTGAGAGGTACAATTTCAAATGTGCTTTCAGGAACAGGAAGACAAAGAAAAGTGAAAACATACCAGGTGATGTCAAAGAAAGTTAGGTCTCACTTGTCCCTATGCCTTGGGGACAAAGCAGGACTCTGATGTAGTAGATTGCATTTTTCTGCAAAGAGCTCTTTGGGTCAGAAGCAGCTTTGGCGTGAGCTTTATTTAGGTTAATTCTCAGTAAAGGGGGGCTAACAGGTAGGTTGCCTGCCAAAGTTTCCACCCAAGTGAATGCTCGAAACTGCCATCCTCTGGGTCACTTGTGTGCCAGAGTAAATGTACCCCTGTACTCTTTATCAAGTGATTCTTCTGTAAATATAAAACAATAACATTTTAGTAAGTAAACGTATTTTAAAATAATTTTTATTATGACCAATGTGAATTACAAATCTTTCGCAATTCTATTTAAGGTACATAGTGACAGTGAATTAGGGCGATTCCCACCACCAGTAATAACTTCCTCTGTCCCTGTTCCCAGCATGCATCTCAGACCTCCACCCTTAGGCCCTTGGACTTCTAGTGTAACAAGTCCCTTTTACGTAGAAAATAGCAATTTTTCTAAAAGTCAGATATAAAAAAGAAACTATAATGTAGCTAGGATATGGCTTAGTGCTACACACATGCCTTTCATATCTGAGGCTCTGGGCCCCAGAGCATTGCAAAAAATACATAATAAAATGGAGCACTCACAAAGTTTAAAGAAACAAACCTGATTCCCATAATTGCATCTTTTTAAGAACTCAAAATGGTTTCTATGCAAGCAGCACAAGTAGGTCCAATCCACCCCATTTCTTCCAGCACCTTCTATGACATTGTTCTTATCCCAGAATGCATTCCCATTCTTTTCATTTCACTTTTTTTCTTTTCTTTTCTTTTCTTTTCTTTTTTCAGAACACCTCAGCAGGTAATTAGAAGACTAATAAACTTCAGCATAGATCACTTTAAGAGCCAGTGAGCTGGCCAGAATATTAATGAAGCCATCTAGTGATAGAGTTGCTTCCCAGTGCAGGAACATATCAAAGAGGTTAGGTCCATGAGTGTTGCTCAGCAGAGCCCCATCTCTATTATCTCGCTCTTAATTACTTCATTAAAATTCAGCAGAGAAGCTGCCCAAATCCAGAAGCATGCCCAAGGCTTGCTGGGTGATTTCCCTGCCTCTGGCCATACGTGATTATTAGTTCTCTAGGTCTCGGGAGATGGGAGGCCAGATCTCAGGCAAGACAGATCTGCTGGTAGTCAGTGCTAACTAGCTTCACTGAGGTGGCTGTCTGCCTTCTGCACAGCTGGATTTTGCCCCCTACTGTGACCTTGGGCATAGAGGGCTCCCACAGTAATAGTTCCTAGATCCCAAAGCCCCTCGTGCAAAAGTGCATAATTTCTGGAACTCTGTGGAAGAGAAGTTGCCTCTGCCCCATCTTCGAAGCCAGCACTAGTTAAACCATTTCTATTTGTGGAGTTTTTTTCCCCAGAAAGAAGAGGGTGGATGCAGTGAGTTGAAATGAGAAGGTTTTGATTCGATTCCTAGTTTTGCCCTCTCCCTGAGCTGTTTTCCAGTCTGTGAAAAGAAACTGTAAAGTGGCTTGGTGCCCCCTTGAGTCTGAATTATGGTCTATGGAGAGTCCCTGGCTCCCTGGGGATGGTACATCAACACCTTCAGGTGCAAAATGGTACCAGTCAATTTCTGTCTCGGACTGTCCCAGCTGGTTCTTCCCTCTTCACAGGCACACTGCATCACAGCAATCCGAGCTCATGCTGTCATCAGTCTAAGGTGTCATTATGTTCAAATGCACCTTTCTACCCAAAGGAATGATATAAAGGTGGTGGTCATTCTGCCTTCATAAAAGGGACTGCAGGGGTGTTTGGGAGGGAATTCTTTAGAGCCAGAACCTCTCTTTGTCTCTAACTATATGTTTTGTGCTACAAGAGAAACTTTTTATTTAAGGAGCAAAAGTCTACACAGAACAGCATCTAAGTGGAGGCCACATGTGTTTGTCAGTAAACATCATTGGATTTCCTCACTTTTTCTTGTGTTACTTCTACTTTGTGTTACTGGCCTTGTTTCAAGCCTTTCAGGCAAATATGGGAAGTTTAGATCTCCTGAGTTGTGGCCATGTATGTCTCCAGGGACCCAACTTGGAACTCCCGATTTGTGTCAGGGTATCTTAGCAGAATTCAGGGCTGAACCCCAGTCCTGTTCCTCTTCCCCCTTCTCTTCCTCCTCTTCCTTCTTTGGCATAAGCACAGGGCTAGGCAGGAAGACCCACAGAGAAACATGGAGAAAGCAGAGTTTGTGTTGAAGAAGGAGGAACCTGCCATGTAGGTGGGTTAGACTAAAATTCTTTCAAACAGTTTTTATTTTTTAAAATTTATTTATTTGGGTTTTGGGGGGGGCACACTCAGGCAGCATTCAGGGGTTACTCCTGGTTCTGTACTCAGAAATCGCTCTTGACTTGGGGTACCATATGTAATGCCAGGGATCGGATCTACATCTGTCCTGGGCCATCCACTTTCAAGGCAAACACCCTACCACCGTGCTACCACTGGTCCCTTAAAATAGGTTTTAAAAACATATCCAGGGCCAGAGCAATAGCACAACAGGTAGGGCACTTGCTTTGCATGTGGTTGACCCAGGTTCAATTCCCAGCATCCCAAATGGTCCCCTAGCCCTGCCTGGAGTGAATCCTTAGTGCAGAGCCAGGAGTAACCCCTGAGCACTGCCAGCTATGGCCCCCCAAATAAATGATGTTTCCCTTTCTGCATATTTCCAAGATAACTAGAGTCTTCAACAAGATCATGGTCCTTCTTCCCTCTGCCACCTTCACCCTAATCAGAAGAGAATCTATTACTCTTTCCAGCTCCAGCCCTTGGCTTCCTGGGGGCATTTCTAATCCAGGAGGCACAAATGATATTTGAGGATTTATATATGACAAATAATTGGCTCTGGAGTCAAATATCGCTTCTAGCCTCGGGAAAATGCTAGATGGTCACTGGCATTGTGGGACATTAGGATTCAAAGAATTCCTCAGGTTTCTCTTTTTTCTTTGTTTGAGAGTTAAAATTTTGGGGTTCACACCTTTTCATGTCTTCCCTCCTGAATTTACTCATAAAAATGCCCCCAACATTCAATTTTCTTAGAATGCTTTATTATTAATTTGTGTTGCTGTTACTTAAGTTAGATGTCATAATCACAACATGTAAGCTTTGGGTGTGCCCACTGGGTGTCAACCTATACACCCTTTTACCACCTACTCTCATCCAGTTCTTTCTTACTAATCACTATTCTTATAGTCCAAACATTTTTTAAGTTAGTTTATGATTTTTTACCATTTTATTTTTATATGTAATATCTTTATTTAAACACTATAACTACAAACATTTTTGCAGTTGTGTTTTAGTTTAAAAAAAAAAGCCCCCTTTTCACCAATGCAACCTTCCCATCAACAATGCCCCCCATCTCTTACCACCCCAACCCCCACCTCTATTGTTTCTATTTTCTTTTTAAAAAATAGTTTCAGGCCCTGGAACTCATAACACAAATAGAGCATTTGACTTAAACATAGCCAAACCTAGTTTACATTTTCACCACTGCATATGGTTCCCCAAGCACCGTGAGGAAGGATTTGTGGGCACAGAGTTAGGAGTAAACTTTGAACAAAGCCATGTGTTTTCTGTCCCCCTCCTACAAAAAAAAAGTTGTTTTATTGTTTCCATACTTAGCTTTGTGTCATTCTCTCTCTTTGGTGGTGGAACTAGGAATATCTTTGGGAAAGGATGGGCACTATAGCGGTGTGTCTGGTCTTAAGGAACTATGTTATTGGGGTGCTACCTGGGATCCCTCATTGTTTTAGCTGAATGTGGCACACAAGAAAGAACCTAGTAGTGAGCTTGGGGATGGGGTCACATTGCTTCTGCAAACCATGGTTTTATCTACTATATGCCTATTCAATCGAAAATACAATCTATCTTTTCAGCTTTGGAGACTTACTGTGGGAACAGGTGAATGACTGTCTGTGAAAGCATCTTGCAAATTGTGAAAGTTTAAAAGGTGATGTGTTAATAAATTTTGCATGCCAGCTTGACAGAATCACCAGGGGCACACACACACACAAAAAAAAAACAACATTGTTTTTAGGTGTGAGTCTGAAGGTAATTTCTGGCTGAGATGAGCATTCGAACTGGGAGGTGTAAAATGTATATTATCCTATGTGGTGTGGGTGGGCATTCTTTGAATGCAACAAAGGGCACACAGAGAGAGAATTTATCCTCTTTCCTGTCTGAGTGCATGGGCTTGGTTATCAATCTTCTTCAGTCCTCGGGCTGGGATTTATACCATCAGCTCCCAGGTTCTCAGGGCTTCAGACACATACTGAATTATATCCCTAGCTTTCCTGGGCCTTCAGTTTGCAGACAACATATCATGGGACTTCTTAGCCTACCATGACTCATGTGAGTCAATTCCTCCTAATAAATCAACCTGTGTGTATGTATCTCCAATAAGATCTATCTACCTATCGAGAACCCTAACATAGAGCTGTGCATGTTATACTTAATTCTTTTCCAGGGCTTCTTGGAAGTGCTAAGAAAAGTTATACATTTAAGGAAGAGGAGAAAGCCATGTTTATTGATGGTTATGATCTGGGTACCTGACTCAGTATAATATTGTTATATTACTTAGGAATTACTTACCTTGTGCCAACCCCTGTGCTGGCCAATGTGGCATAGAGATTAGTCACATTGAAGAACTACCCCTCAGGATTACATTTTGTCTATGATGAGGCCTATCATGATTTACCTGGTTTCTTTCTGGCAGAGCAAATGCTTATGGAAGCCATGTTTTCAAAAAGAATAAAAGTACCAGCACTTTATTGGGGAAGATTAATGAGCACTGAGGTGAGGAGAGCAAGGGAAGCAGGAACTGATGCCTCATCATATGGCGTTCTGCATTGTGGGGCCAGCCATGGTCAGCACTACAGAGATACTCTGCACCCCAAACAGAATGTTCCACCTGGCCTGTGGATTTTCTTGGGATGTTTGCAAAGAAAGAAATTAAGTAACACACATCAAAGTAAAGAATGTGTTTGTTTATTTTTGTTTGTCTTTGGTCAAAATTACATCCAGAGAGAGCTAAACCAATAGCCCTTTTACATTTCATTCTGACACTATTTATTACTATTTATATTTAGCATTATACTTCATACAAAGGTAAAGTGAGTGAATCACTAGTCCAAGGGATGTCCAACCAGAACAAGAGAAATAGACTGTTGAAGGTATCTGAGAAGGCACACAAGTTTGAGTTCTTATACACTGACCCTTTTCCTCAAGTTTCAGAGAACCTGGAATCTAATGGAGCAAAGGGCTGACTTGGCTTAACATTCTAAATTCCTTCTAAATTCCTTCCTTCTTTTTCCTCCACTGGAAATGATTACCTCCTGCTGACAGACTCCTAAGCTCAGAATCCTCATCCAAGGCTTAACAGTAAGAGAATGGCTTCTGCTGCCCGACCTCAGCCTCCCCTGGGGACCCAATCCAGCCTTATCCTCTCCACAATCCCTTACGAGGGGCCCAGATCCTTATTAAGAAACACTATGGATTTTTAGAGTAAAAAAAATCTATAGAGAGACTTCAGAAACAGTCTGAGGAGATTATAAAGAAATGTGGGCCAGTTTTCCAAGGAGATTTTATAGAATATTCAATAGCACTCATGTCATAAAAGGCCTATCGAGGTTTCCAAAGCTGGGGCTGGCCCTGAATTATGATTCCCCAGTGCAGAACCTAGTGAAAGGTCATAGCATAACAGATTAGGGCTTGCTTCTGCGGCGCTTGTAAAAATAGAGCCACCTCACTAAAATGCAGTGGGGATATTAATTTCCAGGACTGAAGTTCAATTTAAAAGAAAGACAGAGTAGAAAATAGAGCTGTCTTTTCAGTCCCAATGGTCATAATAGAGCCCCACCCCAACCCTCCCAGAAACTATCTCCCAGCCGGCTACCAGACAGTCTAAAACGTGCCTTGTGCTTTTCTTTCTATGATAACTGAAGCTTGGAGGCTGGAGGGACAGCAATTACTGTCCACAGATGAGGAACCTGAGGCATTTAGAGGTTAATCTGCTCTCTCTCAGGCACAAGACAAATCGGAGAAGGAGGAAGTTTGAAGTTAGTAAAATCCTGCTTGCAACTGGAAGCAGAGACCATATTTTCCTTTCATGCAAGAGGCAAAAATACCTAGAGAGTAGCTCTGTTGTGAACTAACTAACCCCCATGTGAGTGCCTACATACACTGTTTCAATCAATTTTATAGGAAATCTGATAGGTTGATAATCTCCCCATTTATTAGGCAATGGAGGCTCGGGAGGTTAAAGGATTTGTCTAAATAAGTCACATAACTAATTCTTCATAGTCCTGGAGCTGACAAGAACTGCTGTCAGACGGTCTGACTGGTACAGATTTGCACTTCTCTTGAATCCCACGGACATCTGTTCTGTCTTCTCAGTTCATCTGCAGCTTCCAGCAGAGCAGCCAGAACAAGTCCTGACTCTTTCCTCCCCAACTCAGGTCAAAGCTATCAAGGCTGCTGAGAGGAGGCAAATGGGTCTGTTTACCTAAAAATTCAGAAGGCAATGGGAGAAGGCAAAGCACATACATTTGAGATTCAAGAATTGCAAGCTGGGTAGCAGAGGTTTAGGTGGGAATCCAAATAATGTGATGGAGAGAGATAGACTGTGGATATTTAGGGAGATAAAAAGGAAGATGAGGTAATGGTCAGAGTGAATGAGTCACCAGGTAACATGGTCAGGTGGAGGGTTTCCAAGGTACAAAGAAATAAAAGTTCACTTTGATCAGTATTTTCAAACAGCACATTCTTGTTCTCGCTGACTCATCAAACAAGTCTTTGTAAAACAATTGTCATTTGGCCCTGTCCAAAGGTCTGGCTCAGTTTTAACAAGACAGTTAAGTGGTATGTCTGGATGTCCTCTCCAACCCTATTTTAAACAGCTGTCACTTGTGTCAGCATTTCACAGGAGGAAATAACAGAGGTTTCTGGGCTGTTGCAAAGATCTTTCTTAGTATTCCTTAGCACTGAAACTCTAACTGGAACTTTCTTTCCTTATCTTGGAATTCAGGAAAATGCCAGTCTGTGGATGGATAGGAAGAGCCTAATGGTGAATTTGTCAGGTGAAATGAAATTGGGCACCTGGGGACAGAGACATTTGAACATCATCACACAGGGCTCTCAGTTGAGGGTGTGCAGAATGACAAATGAAGAAACCCTGTGAAGCTGGCCCTGATAAGCTCAGTGGATTCATAACAAGTACCCAAGTCAACTTTCCTGCTCTTATGAAAACTTCTTACCATAAATAACTGATCAACCTTGGTTACTAGCTTAGTCTGGGGTTCATTCTTACCTGCCTTTAGGTGCATGTGTGTCCAGAATATTCTGAGAGGTGTCATTCAAGCAGATATTTTAGGTCAGGTCTGGATCCAGGTGTCCCTCCCAGAGGCAAATGGCACAAATGAAGGCTGACTCTGTGTTGTGTATGTAAATATTTTTGGGGATTACTATGTTACTCACCCTAAACTGATTGGTGATTGTGCCCTACCCTAGGGTGTGACCTGGCATTCTGCCCCCACCCTAGGGTAGGACCTGATTCTGCTTTCACCATTGGTTGGTATCTGATCCCACCATTGGGTAGTACCTGACTCTGGAGTATAAAAACAGGGGTCTGTGGAAGGCCGGGGCTTTTGGCTGGCTGGAACTGAAGCTGAGTCTTTGGACTTCAGTTTTGTCCTCCGAATAAAGCAAATATTTCCACGAGCTTGACTGTCTGCGAGCTGTTTACCCGCCGTTTCACCTCAGAACCGTGGGCTAGACAGGGTGGCAGACGCGTGCTCCGAGCTGGAAGAAAAAGGCCTCATTCTCCATCCCACCATCACTCAACCTCTTCAGGGGCTGACTTGCTACAACTCTGAATCTTGCCTGGGCCTTGGACTTAGTCCCACTTACGAGTGAACTGAGGAAGGCCCGAGTGAGAAAATGCATGAATGCTCCATACAGAAAGAATGTATTCTTAGTCTAGGCTTCTACTGCCTTGATTTTCTTGCCCCTTTTGGCCTTTCTCAGCAGCCATCAGCTGGATGAAGACATTCTACCACCGCACAGCAGTGCAGACTGGGGTGGACTAATGAGGACATTATCTGCAACAGCGATAGCCATAGGACCATGACCCTGGCTCGTGCTTACAAACAGGAACTCAGCTTTGACTGTGGTCTGTGACACTCGGAGCTTCTCACAGGATCTCATTAGTGCCTGGGGAAATCTTCTTCCTGGCCCTTTTTTCTTCTAACAGCCAGCAGTTTTAATTGCATTCCATCACCTTTTGTGATGACCTCGATATCATCTGTTTTCTTATCTTCCAACTCTGCTGAGATGGTAGAGCCTGTGCATGCAGTTTGAACCTAGTGGGTAGGAAGTGGTCGCACATGCAACTCTAAACACGGGACTTGGGCTGGTGCTAAATGACCTCAGGCGGGAAGCAGCATAACCTCCATGTTTGTGTACATGAAGGATCTTTCTTCGGTTCACTTCCCGCATCAAACTACTATTTCGAGGCAGAAAGAACAGAATTTTTTTTATGTATAGTCTGCAAGGCCTCAAAGATCTGGCTGAGGCTTGAAGTAGAGACCAGAAGCCACCACTCTAAACACCTTAAATTCTGTTCCTAAGACTATTCTTTTAGAACAAATAGATTAAAGAAATGAACTCGGGGCTGATAGCTGCAAGTTCACACATGTGGAGGGAGTTATATTCCTAGGCATAGTAATTATCATCGAGTGGGCATGAACCCCTTCAATAGAACAGCTGATGCAGCTAAAAAGTTCAGGTGCCCATATGCCCTGCTTTGTCTGGGTTTGTGGCTGTTTTAGATCAATTTATAAACTCAGAAAAGTGCCCGGGTTTGAATGACCAATTATAGACTTATCTTATGTTAAAGTGAACCTAGAGAAAGCTTTATAAAGAAAAAGACCTTTCTGACTGCCAACTTATGTGCACCAGAGGTGAGTTAATAATTTCCCCTACCAGAGTCCTTATAACCTGAGGGTAGGGAACCAAGCACATCCCATTTGCTCAGTTTTCCCTGCTAATGTACCCAGCTAAGGGCTCACCCCAGGAAGATTTAAAAAAAAAAATCCTCGGTAAGTTTTCTGCAGCATGAATGATTCAAATAGGCCACAGGCATGCTTCCAGAAGCATAACAATCTTATTAAAATCAGGGTTTACTCTCAATACATTCAAATCTGTTTACATCCAACTTACTACATATGGTGGCAACAGAAAATCTTCCCTTTTTCTAATCTTAACCATCTTCTGTCTTGTTCAACATTTAGATTTTATTTCCACAAACACAGAACTGCTTTCTACATTTGAGGATGTCATTTAAGGCCAAGAAACTCCAATAAAAAAGCATTTATCAGCAGTAAAGTTTGTTTGAGGATTACCCACTGCGAATAAAGCCAAGCTCCCCTTTTAAATGGAAGCTTGCTATTTCAGGAATGTGACCCCTTTCATGAATAAATGACATGGTGACATTTACAGATAAAGCAAGATTTAACTGCTATGAAAGAAGGTGACAAATGTCAGGATGTCAATAACGAAGCGTGAACATAATGGTTTCTTGCCTGAGTGCAAAGCAGATACATAATCTAATGGTTCCTGCCTGTGTTTTGCAGAGAACATTCTGGAGGCCATGAGACTTGGTATGGTGAGTGCCTGAGGAGGGGACATGAGTGCAATCTGACTATTGAATGAGGCTATTCTTCCCTTCATGTTGCTCTCATGTATGTACTCCACAAGAATGAAGACTTTATCATTTATAGCTAAATGTGGTCAAAGCTAGAATTAAACATTCTGAAAACAGTTTTCTGTGGAGGCTTTCATTTTCCTGAAGAGTGAAATATTAGAGAAAATATCAGGATGAATCTATATTGGCAGCAGTATGATGAAGTCCAGGCCAGCCCATTCTGAGGTTACTCTAGCAAGGGTCAGGTTCTGGACAAAGAACCTAAGTCTGTATTTCCAGCCTAGATGTCTCCCTCCCCAAATCTAGTTTCACAGAAGGAATACAGAGGACCCCTCTCCTCTGTTTCTCCGTACTGTCCTACCTGATCCCCTCTTTCACTTCTCACCTTCATAGGCACGGTCAGTTTTGACCTTTACTCTTTCATAATGTTCTCTGGGGTTGGTTTCTGGTGTCCAGTTCCATGATAGCACTGCACTGTCCCACAATCTGGCAATTGTTCTCTTTTCACACACCACATTAAGGCCCATAGGCTACGCCTCATTTAACAATAAAAATAAGGAAACTGTGGTTCATGTTCATTGACAGGTGGGAAGCTCTCCAGGCTGTTCTGTCCAACTTGGGACCAGAAAAGTTTGTTATTGCTCAGTTCCAGTGTTGTTGCTTTGTTTAATTAAATATCTTAAATTCTATCCTAATGAAGCCCATGTCCTAACTAATATCTCCATTGCAGCGACCTATATCCCTCACTTGATTTTTGGTTTTTCAGGTATTCATAGTGTGAGTGAGTGAGAGAGAAAGAGAGAGAGAGTATATGTGTGTGTGTGATAGATAGGAGTGATTGACAGTTGCATTATGGAGCCTATAGTACAATGTAGTACAAAATTTCCCTCGGCCTTCCTTCAGCTCCTTGGTACAGATTGTATTTTCCTTAAAATTTGCAGCTGCCAGGAGGGCCATGAACTTGAACAACAAGAGCAGGTAAGGAAGCAAGACTGTCATTCTTAGCACCCACAAACCACCAGCCCCCACCAGGCCTTGGAGCATTGTGTAGGTGCAAGGCAGTGAAAAGTCCACTTTTCTCTATGTGATGGACTTGACCAAGATAAAGGTCTTATGCATCTTTCTGCCTTGTAGGAGTTTGGATGAGAGAACAGTTTTACTACCCTGGTAGGCAAAACTTAAGGTTTCATCAGACCTTAAGGAATTCTGCAGACCACCATCAAGTGACAGGATTTAGTTCAAAAGAGGGCAAAGTTCTCCTTGACAGGAAGAGTCAAAGAGAATTTTGTGAGTGAAGGGTATCTGAGGAACTTTGAAAAAGGTTCAGCTTTGGTGTTAAAGGGCATAGAATCAGACAGTGGAACATGGGGAGAAGATGAGGCTGGAAGCAGGAGGCATGATACCCCACTCTAAGAGCTCCCCCAACTTTTTATCATTTTAAAAGAAGGTCACTGGGGGAGCATCCCTGTGGCCTCAAGAACTAGAACCTTTTCCTAAAAGGATGGAGAGGGAGAGATCTCCACCTAGCCGCATGAAAAAGAGGGGCTTATCTAACTCAGGGTCAAGTCTCCTATATACTTCCCCAACTCTAGCCTGTGACCTCTGGCCATAGAAAGGTTTCTACCTTATCTCTTCTGAGAGGTGAGTGGGCCCTTGAGGACTAGCATAGGTATGGGCTGGTCCTCTGCACATTCTCAGAAGCCTCTAAGGCAATTAGGAGCGTGACTGACACTTTTTTCCCCCTCAACACAGATTCACTCCCATACTGCTTTGCTCTTACAAGTTGACAAGATTTCAACCCAAGGCAGAAGGCTCACAGTGCTGTCATAAAGTACGCAGGGAGAAGAGCTGAGAGGTAAATGCATTTCACTGGAAGTCAATTTTGTCATGAAGTTTCCTGTGATTGGAAGTTTCTTTGAAAACTTGGTGATTATTAAGATGTCAGTGTTCGGAAGACATTGCCACTGCCTTCCCGCTGCCTGGCCAGTCTGCTCTGCAGGTTTCTTTTTAGCGCCTCTGCAAGGAGCAGAGCTGAGAATGCACAAGGACCATGGAAGAAACACGTGTGTGAAAAAGTTGAGACTAGGACCTGCCATATTGGGGTAGGGAGTGGGAGTGCCCCATCTTGAATTCCCTTCCTCCATATTTCAGATTTCAGTTTAGTGACTAAACATGAAACCCTAGCCAGGTGTCTCTAGTCAGTGTGCAGCCCAGACTGTCTTTGAAAGGAAATCTTCTAAGTTGGGAAATATTTTAAAACGAAACTTGGAGGAAAAAGGTGGACTTGGAGGGTGGAAGCTGCCCTGGCTAATGAGAGAGGAACTATGGCTGGGCTGTGGTGAGTACATGAAATCTAGGAGGGTTATTTTGTAGTGACTGCTTTAATTTGGTGGTGGAATCTAGGAAATGGGATGTTGGATTCCTCACTGAGGAGCAAGGAGTGAACCACTATGAATTACTATGACCATGAACTGGTGTGTCCCTAGCAATGTGGTGAATGCATGTGCAAGCATGAGTGGGATAATTTGCTGCCTGCAGAGATTCTTTACTGTGGCATTTTATTGGTGGGGCCACAGGAAGCAATGGGTTCATATTCCAAACAAGGAAGCTCATCCTCCAATAGAACAGGAAGTCTGAAATCCCAGAGCTCAGTGCCAGCCAGAGAATATGGCATGACAGCAGAAATGGTGCCCTAGAATGGGAAGCAGAGGAGTAAGTGGCATGAAAGGGGTGGAAGTGAGCAGGAAGGAGCTCAGACCAATGGGCTGGAGGTTTGGATAGAGTGATGATGAGTGGCAGCAACATTTCTAGGCTCACAGAACTGGCAAGAGAGGAGCCAATAAGAAACCCACATCTTCTTGCATTTACAGAAGACAGATTAGATGGATTTTACTTATAGGGCAAAGGACATTGGTGATCCTGGAAGATTGGTGGGAACGGAAGTCCTGATACCTAAGAGCTGGGAAGATTGCTTAGAGTACTGGGGTTCATTGTTGACATTAAGAGGCTCCAATAGCTCCAGAAGCACATGTGGATGACCTTGCTTCAATCTCTAGCACCCATATGGTATCATAAGTGCAGAGGTCGGAGTAGTCCCCATGTGGTCCATAAACAAAACAAATCATGGTTTTGTATTTGAAACATGTTCTAACATGATAGAGGCAATGCATTATTTTGTAGCCATGGTTTTCTGGAGGTGATAATTTAGGAATTGCATTTCAGATCTTAAATAAAATTAGTTTCTATTAAAAAACAAAACAAAAAACAAATCCTGAGTATTCTTGGTTATGATCTTATTGGCCCTCAAACCTTTTGGACCTGAGCAGTCCTGGAAATCCCTGCTCTAGCATCAAACCATGCTAAGTATTTGGGTTTGTGCTATATATTCATTGTGGAGTTGGTTTTTATTATTATTGTGTTACAACTACTACTGCAATACTACTCTTGTGCAGGTGATTGTTACTACTATTATTACTACAACTGCTATCACTTCTACTACTATGATCATTACTGTTACTACCATATTTTTTGGCATATAAGATGACCAGGCATACAAATCGACCCCTAATTTTACAGTCTCGGACCATCTTTTCTGTTACTCCATATTATCTTGCAGCAGCACAGTTATCGTGTTCCTTGGCAAAATTTACAACGTTCCTGTGCTGCAACTGTATGTACCACAACAAGCAAAGGTTCAAAGGTTATACTGTTATAGACTTCCTCTCTCACTGGCCAATCTGAGTAGGCTTTTGACAGTGCAGATTCGGGTCCAGAACATTGTCTAATTTGCATGCATCAAAAGCCTGCTTGGATTGGCTGAGTTAGAGAGGCGGTACGAGCAGCCTTGCCATAATTGGTGCAGGATCGAGTTGGAAAATTCATTTCATGGCAATATCCAGACAATTTTTGTTTAGCGGCATATCAAACGTTTTTGGGAATATACTCAGCGTATAAGACGACCCCCCGATTTTTGGTTGACTTTTTTTTCATTTCAAAAGTCATCTTATACAATGGAAAATATGGTACTATTGCTATTATGAGGCATACTACTGCTACTAACTCTATTACTAAGACTTTCTGCTGCTACTCTTTCTGTAAGTACTATGACTACTAACTACTATGAGTATTGCTATCACTACAACTTACTTGTACAGCACAGTTTGTGAGATTTAAGAAATTTGTGGTCATTATGGGGAAATTTAGTTTTGCCTAGAACTACATATAGCTGCTAAGTGACATGTTAATTTTGTATTCTTGTCCCTGGAATCAGCTGTGGGTTGTGGCATTTTTCTGCTGCTTGATGGGAAAAGACAGAGAGGTCAGAAGTGGAGGGAGATGTCACTCACCCTTGCCTTATTCTACTGAAAGTATTTTACTCTGGGAACTCAGAGTTAAGAAGGGTGCAAATCAGCTGAACTTGTCCTTTTGAAGACAATTTCAAGTTTCTGGCCCCAAGTTTAGAACCTCAATTTCTCTGGTTATTCCCTTGAAGTCACCAGGATGTCTGGCTTATTACACTGTAGAACTCTGGAGGTGAGAAAGTGTCCATATATAAGAGTTGAGTATGAGCACCCAGAATATCTATCTACTCTGGATTTATTAAATATAGAATTAAACAAAGGGCATAGAACCTATTTCAGAGATTTGCTTTCCAATAGACAAAGTGAATTAGCAGTGGCCAGGCTCTAAGGCTATAGTTCAGTGGTAGAGTACATACTTTCTAAACCTTGGAATAGATTCTAGTCAGCAAAAGATCATTGGGGAAGAAAAGGCAGTGCACCCCCACCCCTACTGGGAGGTGGGGGTTAGCAAGACAGTGAGAGAGATATATAAAGGAGTGCATGCAAGAGAATGAGAGAGCTAGAGTGTGAGAAAAAGAACAAATGAAAGAGACAGAAAGAACATGAGAAAGGGTGATAGCACAGTAAAGAAGTGTATGTGCCTTACTCGGCATTCTATAAGGCAGTGTCTCCACACAGTGAGAAGACAAAGCTTTTGTTTTGATTAAAGCACAGATCCTCTTCACATGGGACCCACCCTCAGGACCTACTTGTTCCTAAAATCCCCATTTTGATTTTTGGGGAACACCTGGTTGTGCTGAGGGGTTATTCCTGGCTCTCTGCTCATAAATCACTCCTGGCAGGCTTGGGAATCATATGGAATGCTGGGGACCGAACCTAGTCCATCCTGGAATCCAAATACCTTACAGCTGTAAAATCAATTGGCTTCTAAAATCCCCATTTTGAATCGCTGACATAATGATGATTAGTTGGGTGTTTGGAGGGACATAATCATATTCTGAGTGTCACACTCTGGGACTCGAGGTCCTGTTCCTGCCTTTGAACTTCTTTGACCACTTTGTTGTGTTTTCCTTCACAAAACTTTTTCTCCAGAAGGACTTTATGAGGATGGCCTTCTCACTCCAGGACTGTCAGGTAGGATGTCATGTTCTAGAAGGAAGGTTCTCAACCTTAGTTTGGGCCTCTGGGATTTTTATTGTTGGGTTTATTTGGTCATCCTTCTGACTTAGATTCCTGAGAACCAGGCCTAGTGTGATTCCTTCAGACTCTGTTTTGGAAATGGTAACCACCAAATATTTCCTAATAATGTAATGCTCTTGGAAATGCTACAGGAGACAGTGGCCATTTACTCTCAGAGCTTCACTCTTTGGAAAAGTAAGAATTGTAAAAATATGGACACCAATGCTGACATGAAGCAAAAGCCTTCTTTAAACATGCCTTTGGGAGAGACTATACCCACAATCTTGAAATTGTTTATGTATGTATGCTTGTACATGTGCTTATTTTTCTGTATCAATGGAATTATTACATGCTCAAGTGTCTCTGAAACTGTAAACAAACATACATACACAAATGCAGGACATTAATATGGTAATCTATAGATCTAAAAGAAAACACTGAGTAACATCTTATAGTGGTTAAAAACAATGTTTTAACCAACATAAATATCTTATACAGCACAGTAAGTCCTAAAATCTATTTTTCTCTTAGTCAGTGCACTGGTGCATCCCCCTGGATATCCTGGGGGTGATGGTGGTCATGAACATAGGCAGAATAAGTAGGAAGGCTTTGGAGGTTCACTCAGGTCCTGGGAGTGGGGAGAAGAAACTTGGCCTTGGTGTTACTGGGCTCAATAGTAAAACTCTATGTCTTCTATATCTTCAGGGTTGAAGGTGCAGGACAATTTTGTTTTGTTTATTGTTTTAGAGTCACTCTCATGTATTGCTCTAGAATTTTTCCTGATATGTGCTCAGGAGTCATATCAGGTGGGACTCAAACCCAAGTCTGCCCTGTTGCAAGGCAAACCCCCAAGCCACTGTATCATATCACTCAGGCCCCAGTTTAGGTGTGTGCAATTTTGCAAAGGTGCCAAAAGCAGTTGGGGAGCCATAAACATGTACATATTATAGAGCTGAGTGGAGCCGCCAGGCTCAGAGGCTGGTGCTTCCCTGATCCCCACTGTTTTATGAGCCCATCCCTTTAAATATTTATCTGTATTACTCAGTCTGTGGACATAAAAAATTCTGATTGTATTACCACATGCCATGGAAGTACTGAGACTACAGTCCCATAAGGATATTGTGGAGAATTCTGTCTTTGGGGTCACTAAGCTGGCCTGAGAATTTGGTCCCTCTGAAGTTGGCTGGCCACTTTTTTTCCTTTGTCTATCAGGTGACATAATTGTCTGCAAGTTCAAGTTTGGGGGCTGCCATAGCTCCTGAGACACTTACTGGTGGGATTAAGTTCTGTCTTGTACAAGCAGCTTTATCATTGATTGAGTCTGCCAGTAAAATTGTGTGACCAGACCAAATGAGGAGGCCAGGTGAAATAATAAAGTCACTTCTTGACCTCTTAATCCCCTCTTGGTTCCTGAGCCTATCCCCCTAACCCCCTTCCTGGCAATGACACTGAGAAGGATGGGAACAGTAGAGTCTTTCCCTTGGAAGGGATGAGGAAAGTTCTCCAGCCATGGAGAGGCAGGAGGGTAGTGGGCAGCTGGCCTAGAGGAGAGGTTAGCTGCTTCAATGGCTGTGCTTCTGCGAAAGAGTCTGGGTTTTTTACACTCCCTCTCCTTCAGAGCCAACTGAATTCATTGGGAAAGGGAGCAAGCTCCAGTGACTGCGGCTCTGACAAGTCCTTGGTCTCTTTGAATGGGGGTGACAGGCAGGCAGCCTTCAAAGGTCCTTGGTGTCCTCCTCCATAGCCTGCCTGTCAAGAGAAGCTGCAGAGGAGCACAGCTGGGGCCAGGGGGAGGGCAGCAGGGAGTATACCTTCCTGACACTTGTCCTTCCCACACAGCCGACAGCCAAGTCCAGACCAGCTCTGTAGCCTGCTGCCAAGCCCTCCAACCTCTCACACCAGGGAGACAGCTCAGCCTCTAAATTTAGCAGGAGGAGGGGAGAGGGCGGTCAGTGTGTCCAGGGTGAAGGCTGAAGGTGGCTGTGGAATAAAGGAGACAGTGGATGAGGCAGGGCTGTGAGGAAGCCTAGAGGCCTAGAGGGAGGGAAAGGAGGGGCGCCCAGGCAGGAATGGATTGAGGGGACAGTCTTTTAAAGAGTTGGCAGAAACGTGGAATCTTTCTCTATTAGGAACTTGGTGCATTGCTAATGTGTACTAATAGGATGGTCAGTTTGCATTTGTGAAGAGGCTGAATTAGGGCTCTTTTAGTGCTGCGCAGGCTTGCTGAAGCCATTAAAGTGACCCTAAAGGAAAGGGGGCTGGTAAATTCTGTCTGGTGGAAGGTAAGGCATGTTGGTGCTGCAGGGTAGAGGAGATGCCCTTATTAAGCATCTATTATGATTTAGAACAGGAAATTTTTTTTTTGTTCCATTACTTAGCTCCTTGAATCTTTAACATTGCAGTTCCATAGCTTTTAAGATAATTTTCTTATTTGAATTCTAGATTAAACCATGGCTCACTTTGCAGAGTTTAATTGACTAGTTGAGGATTTCATAGTATCCCCCCCACCCGCTTTTAAAGACATATCTTTGCATTTATGTCATAAGTGAATCCCTGCTTGAGAGAAAATGGGAGTCTCTGGTTTCAGCTTTTTTCTTAACAACATCACACTTCTTAAGCTCCTGGGTTTTTAACTCTTTCTCTCTCTCTCTCTCTCTCTCTCTCTCTCTCTCTCTCTTTCTCTCTCTCTCTCTCTCTCTGTTGTTTGGTTTGGTGGGGGCCCACATTCAGCAGTGCTCAGGGGCTTACTCCTGGCTCTATGCTCAGGGATCACTCCTGATAGGGCTCAAGGGTACCACATGGGATTTTTGAGCTAACACTGGAACCATCTACACCAAAGACAAATGTTCTAAGCAATGAACTCTGGCTCCAACGCTCCTGTTTTGTTTGAATTTATTTAACTCTTCATTTAGGTGACTCCCAAGCATTCAGAACTCATCCAAGCAATTCTCTACCAACTTGGCCATGAGCATTCAAGAATGCAGAGACGTGGGTGTCTATGGTCTGGGAATTGTCTGGACCACCAGAGCAGCGACTAATGGTTGAACTTGAGGTACAGGGATTGAATTACACATAAGGCAAGTGTTTTAGCCCCTGTTTTATATCTCTGAACCTCCTGTACTCTTGATAGACATGATAATGGCTTGTAATCTTAGTTCCTTGGGGATTTAAAAACAAACTTCTCTGAAGTTCACCAAGTCTGTCTAGAAAGGGATTAAGTGAGCTTCAAGGAAATCTCATCATCAGAATGGAGGTGTAACTCTGGATCAAAACCCATCAGAATGGCTGGTTAGAGCATTGAAATTTCCTTCTCCTGTAACTAGTACTTGTTTGGATTGGCAGTTTGAACCAATGTCCTGATCATCTCAACAGGAAATTTTGAGAAAAAAAAATTTAGATAGATAAATATTACTAACCAAACAGGAACACTGCATTCAGCAAGGAAAAGAGTATGACCATTCTATAACTCCTATTAAGTCTGATCATAGTCATCATTATTGTTTTTACTAAATAACTAAATAGCAAGAGATTCAGTAGCTAGTTCTGAAACATGATTATTTATCATTGCACTTTCATCCCAATAACTTGGCACCCAGAACGTAAGCACTCCTGAGTGAGAGAAGCCCCATTTCTAGGTCTTGTGTCTGTCCTGGCCTTCCTATGGAACTTGGAGCGAGATAGGAGAGCCTTTGCTTCCTTCCAGAAGCTTTGCCAACCAGAGGTATAAATGTCCTTCTTGATGTTTAAGACATAGGAATGTAGGAAGCTCAGTCCCAGGAGGATCTTAGATACTATAAGAAGCTAGCCTGCTCCAGAGTGCCAGAAGTTGTTTGAGAAAGGAGAGTGGAGTAGGTCTCTGAAGAATGTTTGGATGTGGGTGTATTTGTTCAAAGGAGGCAACAAGAGGGAGGTCCGAGGCAAATTTGAAAATAGAAGATTTGAGGGTTCTGCAGGCAGCTGTCATGTTGGCTACTTTGCAGGTCAGGCCTCTGACCCCCTCTATACCCGGGGCAGCCTTTCTCAGCTGCCCCAGTGGTCATTGTTGCTCTTCTCAGCACCAGGTACTGGTGGGGAAAGTGAGTTGTTTGCTGGGCATGATGCGGACCTGCCCAGTATGGAGCACATCAGGTTCTCTGTTCTGAGCGTGGATGCAGCCACATGAGCAGTGCAGGTTGATTTGTTGTACAAGAAATGACGGCTGCATTATGAAACATGGCTCATTTCGTGCTAACGTGCGTTGTTTCCCCTGTAGCTCTTTTTATGTGAATGCCTGTCTCTCCCTGTGTTATCTGATGGTTACCTAGGAGATGGCCTCACCGACCAAGCTCTCGGCTGATGCTGGAGTTGGATATTATCTATAAGCACTAAATATCTGCTTTGTTCCACTGCTCTGCCCTTTCTCCCTGAGCTGGTAGTGAGTTTCTCGCAGGGGTCCCTAACGGCTAGGTAGAGAGAGGGAAAGGCTAAATGCATCTGCCTTCCCACATCTTCCCCAACCTCGGGGCTGGACTCCCAGCTAACATAAAGACCTTGTTAGTTGGTGGATTTTCCAAATCGAGACCAAGCTGCTGCAGACACACGTTGCCATATTTTCTATGCAGAGCAGAGACTGGTTTTTGTAGGTTATTTCTTGTGGGTCAGTTATATTTCTTCTAGACCCCAGATGCTAGTTTTCTGTATAGCAGAAACTTTGCAATCCCATCTAGAAGTGACAGCAGCAGCCAGAGAAATAGTACAAGGGTTAGGGTGCTTGTCTAGGATATGGACAGCTCTGGTTGAATCCCTGGTCCCTGATTATCCAAACAGCACACAGTTCCAGGGTTTGAGCAGCACCATATTCTCAGGTCCTAGCATGGAATTGCTGTTCCTATTGGCTGTCAGTTATAGGAATTGGTCATGAATATCCTGGACAGTTCTTGGGAAACCCTCTCTTTAGTCCCTTCCCTAAAAAAGAAGCATCAGCAGTAGCCACTCGAAACATAAGTAGGGAAGATGATTTCCCTTAATTTTTAGTCTTCTTAATCATCTCTAACAGAAAGAGAAGATTTCTCCCAAATGAGAAAGCAAAGTCTCTGAAGTGTGGGACAGCTGTTGTCATCGTGGGAAGAAGGCTTGACAACTTGGGCAGTCTCCATGTAAAATGAACAATTTTTAATCTGTCAAAATTCTCTTTTCTTCGAAGTCCTTATTATATTAACACATCCTCGATCTGATCTGATTGTCGCTTTTAGAGAGCTTCTCCTTACTCACAAAACCAAAGCCAATCGAATTGTATTAAAATCAGGAAATAACTGCCTTTACAGAATAAGATATCCACATATATAATATTTCTGGACCTAAAAATTAAAGGTAAATCACATCTACAATAGTTTAACCCTAGAACTTTAGAAATAAAAATGATACGAAGCTTACCACAAAGAGTGGTGAGTGCAGATAAGAGAAATAACCACACTAACAACTATCATGACAATGTTAATAAGTGAGAGAAGTTGAATGCCAGTCTTCTATACAGACAGGGGTTGGGAGAGGAGGGAGTTGGGGGCATTGTGTGGTGGGAATGTTGCACTGGTGAAGGCTTGTGTTCTTGTGACTGAAACCCAACTACAAACATGTTTGTAATCATGGTGCTTGAATAAAGATATTATTTTAAAAAATGATAGAAGATGACAAACAGGAACTGGAAAGGAACAGGATATGTTATACAAAAATAACATGACATCAATAAATATCTGAGAGTGAAACATAGTTCATTCCATTTCCTTTATGTAGTAAGAATAGGAAATAAAATGAAGATGGACCATGAGTTGATAAAATGAGTCAACTAATTAGCGCTCAAAACAAAATCTTTTCTTTCTCTTCTCCTTTCCCCTGCCCTCTGCTAGTTAGAGAACTGTAGAGGACTATGAATTCAGTGGTATTTATAACAAAAAAACTTTCAAAGTAAAATGAGAACAGTGTCTATATAGGGGACCTGGATGGTACCTGGAGTGCAGGTATTTATTTGCAAGCATAATGATACCATCTGTTCTCTGACAATTCCATATTTCCATTCTTTAATTGCTGATCTTTGTGGATGAACTAGTTTGGTCAATGTTAAAAACCAGACATCAGAAGTAACAAACGAAATCTAATTCTTTTATCCCATTTAACCTTCAGGACATTCCACACTATCCATCTTCAAATTACTGGAAATTTCTAGTTATTAGAAAGGCCTGATTCCTTGGAATTCTGAAATACCACCCACACATTTGAGGGGTCCCACAGTAAAAAAATATATTTGATGATGCCAACATATGCAGAGAAAATATTATATATAAACTTCTATAAATAAAACAAGTACTTCATAAAGCTGTGATTTATCTCAAAGTGTGGGATACATTGTCATTTTTTATTACATCTAACTACTGAAAAATAACTGATTACCTTTATAAATTAATTTTACTGTGATAATTCTCATTTAGAATACCAGGAGTGGAGTTGCAAGAAATACCTTGAAACCATACCATGTCTTTAGGATATTGTGCTATCTGAAGACTTAGAAGAAGGCAGCTTCATATGGCAGTCCCTACCTTATTGAATGACATCTCACAAATATACAATATAATTTTATTACAATTTTGAATAGAACATCATTTTGTTTCAATATTATAGGTAGAATTTAAAAAGTTAGTTTAAATGAACTTTCAATTACAATATTGATGTGTAGTAAAAATAAATAATTTTTTAAAAATTTATTTTAGAGAGTGGGGCCTGACTGTGAGAAACTGTGAGTACTGCCTGTGTGTGTTTTGTTCCTGTCCTGTCTCCTAAACCTCTTGGGAGTGGGCTGAAGTGGGCCTAGAAAATTCGCTCTCCCAGACGCTCATTCAGGGGCCGAAATGCCAAGGAACTAATTCCTTAAGTGAAAACAGGCTATAAGCAGTACTTCACAGAAGGCAGGTCCCCTGTTTGTGATGTCAGGCTGGAAAAATCTACACCTGCCCAGTAGGGTCCGACTGTGAGAAACTGTGAGTGCTGCCTGTGTGTGTTTGTGTCCTGTCCTGTCTTCTGAGCCTCTTGGGAGTGGGCCAAAAAGGGACAAGAAAATCCACTCTCCCAGAAGCTCCAGAAGAGCATGGCTGCTTTGCTTTGCTACATGGCCATGTGCTCTTCCTAAGGAAAGAACGCCACTGCAATGAGAAGAAAAAAAATACTAAAAACTGAGCTGGATAACTGAAGCCCAGATCTCTCCCCAGACTGTCTTCTCTGCTGTGTGCTCAAGCCTAAGATTTGATGTGAGGCTTCATCCACAGAGGGCTCCACTTCCTTGGAGGCAAGTCGACCCACCCAGAAAGGGCAGACCCAGAGGAGCATGGCCGCGCACATCATTTAGTCAATGAATACCACAACAACACTTAGAAAAACCTACAATACAAGTGTGATAATGGGGAAACAACGCAGGCCAGCATCGCATCAGACATAGAATGAAGATGACAATTCTGATGACCAGAAAACGGCCAACCAACTAATCAATCTCTCAGATAAGGAGTTTAGACAAGAAATATGGAAGATGCTCAAAGAACTCAAAGAAACCGTGGATTGAGTTGAACAGAACACTAATAAAAACCAAGGAAATATGAAGTAGAAATCACAAAACTCCAAACTGAAATAACAGGTCAAATAACAGGCTTGAAAAACTCAGTAAACTACTTGAATGGCAAAATGGATACGCTCTCCAACAGGCTAAAAGAAGCTGAGAATAGAATTGGTGCTGTGGAAGATGAGATAAATAACAATTCCATACAGTGGGAGAGAATGGAAAAAAAAAAACTTAAAGCAAATGTACAGACAATGGAAAAATTAGTCAAAGAAATGGAACAGATAAAAATAGAAGTCTATGATAAGCTCAACAGAAACAACTTAAGAATCATTGGAGTCCCAGAGACCTAGGAAGAAAATTTCCAGGAAGAATCAATGGTCAAGAACATCAATAAAGAGAAACTTCCAGAGCTAAAGAATATATGCGATCAAATCCAGCATTCCCAAAGAGTACCAACCAAAAGAGACCCCAGAAACAATACCCCAAGACACATCCTGGTCACAACGATGAATCCCACAGATAGAGACAGAATTCTGAAAGCAGCAAGATCAAAAAGGGAAAGAACATTCAAGGGAACATCCTTGAGATTTACAGCAGACCTGTCACCAAAACCACTCAAGGCCAGAAAGCAGTGGTGGGACATTGTGAGAAAACTCAATGAAAAAAATGCTCCACCTAGAATACTGTACCCAGCAAAACCCACTTTCAGGTTTGATGAAAAAAATACATGGTTTCACGGACAAACAACAGCTCAGAAACTTTACAGACTCAAAACCAGTCTTAAGAGAAAAACTGAAAGACCTAATTTAAGACAAGACTGACCAAAAGACACACCAAATTTTGATATAAAGATGGCACTAAATCCCAAGACAATTCTTTCTCTCAATATCAATGGACTAAATGCACCAGTTAAGAGACACAGAGTGGCTAAATGGATCAAAAATCTCAATCCAACCTTCTGCTGCCTACAAGAAACGCACCTGAATAGTCAGAACAGACATCAACTCAAAATAAAAGGCTGGAGGAAAATTATCCAAGCAAACAACACCCATAAAAAAGGTGGAGTGGCCATACTAATATCAGATTATTCAAACTTTATACTAAGGGAAGTTGTAAGGGAGAAAGATGGACATTTTGTATTAATCAAGGGATATGTACAGCAGGAAGAAATCACTCTCCTAAACATATATGCACCGAATGAGGGGCTAGCAAAATATTTAATACAATTGTTGTCAAATAAACAATTTATGGGATTATTATGTTACTGACCCTACACTGATTGGTGATTGTGCCCTACCCTAGGGTGTGACCTGGCATTCTGCCTACACTCTAGGGTGGTATCTGATTCTGCTTCCACCATTGGGTGGTATCTGATTCTGGGGGATAAAAACAAGGGTCTGTGGAAGGTAGGGGGCTTTTGGCTGGAACTAATGCTGAGGCTTTGGACTTCAGTCTTGTCCACCTAATAAAGCTAATATTTCCACAAACCTGACTGTCTGCGAGCTGTTTATCCACCACTTCACCTCAGAACCGCAGGTTGAACAGGGTGGCAGACTCCAGCTGGAGGGGAAAGACCTCATCCTCCATCCCTCCATCAGTCAACCTCTTCAAGGGCTGACTTGCAACATAATGGCTTCCTGAACATGGATCTGAACTCTGGACCCAAGAGAACAGCAATCATGATGAGATTCCTGATTTTGAGTTTTATTTTGTCTCTTTTCAGTTGCAGTCAGCCCAAAACCTTGGGCTACCATGTGAAGCCATTTTCAAATATGGCTGACACCCCTTCTGGTGGCAGAAGAGCAACAGAACAGAAGAGCAACAGAAACATGGGAGGTAGAAGCTTGTATCACTCCCACCCCAGGCCCAGGCCCAGGACTGAGACTTTGTTACAAGAAACAGAAACCTCGGCCTCCTCAGAGACTGGTGGAAAGGCTAGATTGGAAACGCACAAGAAAAAAGACTGTATTTAGAATGGACTGATTTACTGAATACAACTTAGAGCTTGAATTTGAATTTCAACTTTGAAAATTTTGGACTGGACTTTTAGTTTAAACCACTTTGAACTCTTAACATCCAGATGCGCCCTGTGGAAAAAGCTGGGAACAAGTTGCGTTGCTGCAGCTACGGCAGCGAAGTCTACTTCCAAAGTGCTGCCTGGAAAAAAAAGGCAGCTGCAATCAGCACAGAACGCCCATCCTATGGCAGATAAGCAACAAAAAACTATTAATAAGACCAGAAGCAGCAACACGTGAGGCTAGGCTTGGCTAGCTCCGGTAAAGCCACGTGGCAACAGTGGTGTGGAAGAGGCAAAATCAGTGAACCTGGGACCTGCCCTCCAGATCAGGAGAATGAAACGGCTCAAGTTAACCCAGCTGAAACCCCATGGAAGAAAGCCAAGTGGAGACAGCAGCGTGGAAGAAGACCAGCATCTGGACTAATGGTTTTTAGGTGAAGGGATTAAGTGGATAGCCCATATTTTACACATAGTTGGTGATAGAATAAGTTTTAGTTAGTTAGTGGTGTAAAAAATTAGTTAAAGAAGGGGAGAAATAACAGTAAAGTCCAAATGAAAAATCTAATATAAAAACCACTTGCATTTAACTTTGCTTGAGGTGTATCTCTCTCTTTTTTAATTCTTTTCTTTATTTAAACAACTTTATTACATACATGATTGTGTTTGGGTTTCAGTCATGTAAAGAACACCACCCATCACCAGTGCAACATTCCCATCAACAATGTCCCAAATATCCCTCCTCCCCACCCAACCCCTGCCTGTACACTAGACAGGCTTTCTATTTCACTCGTACATTCTCATTATTAGGATAGTTTAAAACGTAGTTATTTCTATAACTAAACTCATCCCTGTTTGTGGTGAGCTTCATGAGGTGAGCTGTAACTTCCAGCTCTTTTCTCTTTTGTGTCTGAAATTTATTATTGCAAGAATGTCTTTCATTTTTCTTAAAACCCATAGATGAGTGAGACCATTCTGCGTTTTTTTCTCTCTCTCTCTGACTTATTTCACTCAGCATAATAGATTCCATGTACATCCCTGTATAGGAAAATTTCATGACTTCATCTCTCCTGACAGCTGCATAATATTCCATTGTGTATATGTACCACTGTTTCTTTAGCCATTCATCTGTTGAAGGGTATCTCGGCTGTTTCCAGAGTCTTTCTATGGTAAATAGTGCTGCAATGAATATAGGTGTAAGGAAGGGATTTTTGTATTGTATTTTTGTGTTCCTAGGGTATATTCCTAGGTGTAGTATAGCTGGGTCGTATGGGAGCTCAATTTCCAGTTTTTGGAGGAATCTCCATATTGCTTTCCATAAAGGTTGAACTAGATGGCATTCCCACCAGCAGTGGATAAGAGTTCCTTTCTCTCCATGTCCCCGCCAACAATGCTTGTTCTCATTCTTTGTGATGTGTGCCAATCTCTGGGGTGTGAGGTGGTACCTCATAGTTGTTTTGATTTGCATCTCCATGATGATTAGTGATGTGGAGCATTTTTTCATGTGTCTTTTGGCCATTTGTATTTCTTCTTTGAAAAAGTGTCTGTCCATTTCTTCTCCCCATTTTTTGATGGGATTAGATGTTTTTTTCTTGTAAAGTTTTGTCAGTGCCTTGTATATTTTGGAGATTAGCCCCTTGTCTGATGGGTATTGGGTGAATAGTTTCTCCCACTCAGTGGGTAGCTCTTGTATCCTGGGTGCTATTTCTTTTGAGGAGCTTCTCAGTTTACTATATTCCCATCTGTTGATCTCTGCTTTCACTTGCTTGGAGGGTGCATTTTCTTCCTTGAAGATGCCTTTAGTCTCAATGTCCTGGAGTGTTTTACCTACATGTTGTTCTATATATCGTATGGTTTTGAATCTGATTTCGAGGTCTTTTATCCATTTGGATTTAACCTTCGTACATGATGTTAGCTGGGGGGTCTAAGTTCAATTTTTTGCAAGTGGCTAGCCACTTGTGCCAACACCACTTTTTGAAGTGGCTTTCTTTGCTCCATTTAGAATTTCTTGCTCCTTTATCAAAAATTAGGTGATTGTATGTCTGGGGAACATTCTCTGAGTATTCAAGCCTATTCCACTGATCTAAGGTCCTGTCTTTTTCCCAATACTATGCTGTTTTGATAACTATTGCTTTGTAGTACAGTTTAAAGTTGGGGAAAGTAATTCCTCCCATATTCTTTTCCCCAATGATTGCTTTAGCTATTCTAGGGTGTTTATTGTTCCAAATGAATTTCAAAAGTGCCTGATCCACTTCTTTGAAGAATGTCATGGGTATCTTTAGAGGGATCGCATTATATCTGTACAATGCTTTGGGGAGTATTGCCATTTTAATTATGTTAATCCTGCCAATCCATGAGCAGAGTATGGGCTTCCATTTCTGCGTGTCCTCTCTTATTTCTTGGAGCAGAGTTTTATAGTTTTCTTTGTATAGGTCCTTCACATTTTTAGTCAAGTTGACTCCAAGATATTTGAGTTTGTGTGGCACTATTGTGAATGGGGTTGTTATCAAATGCTTTCTCTGCATCTATTATATGATCATGTGATTTCTATTTTTCTTGTTTTTGATGTTGTGTATTATGTTAATAGATTTACAGATGTTAAACCAGCCTTGCATTCCTGGGATGAAACCTACTTGATCATAGTGGATGATCTTTTTTTGGGGAGGGGTTGTGGGGGCCACACCTGGCAGTGCTCAGGGGTTACTCCTGGCTGTCTGCTCAGAAATAGCTCCTGGCAGGCACAGGGGACTATATGGGACACCGGGATTTGAACCAACCACCTTTGGTCCTGGATCGGCTGCTTGCAAGGCAAACGCTGCTGTGCTATCTCTCCGGGCCCATAATGGATGATCTTCTTAATGAGGCATTGAGTACTATTTGCCAGGATTTTGTTGAGGATCTTTGCATCTGTATTCATCAGCAATATTGGTCTGTAATTTTCTTTTTTGGTAGCATCTCTGTCTGGTTTAGGTATCAAGGTGATGTTGGCTTCATAATAGCTATTTGGAAGTGTTCCTGTTTTTTTGATTTCATGAAAGAATCTTGCCAGGATTGGTATAAGTTCCTCTTGAAAGGTTTGTAAGAATTCATTAGTAAATCCAACTGGGCCTGGACTTTTGTATTTGGGCAGACATTTGATTACTGTCTTAATTTCCTCAATTAGTCATGGGTGTGTTTAGATATGCTACATCCTCTTCATTCAACCATGGAAGATTATAAGAGTCCAAAAATTTATTCATTTCTTCCAGGTCTTCATTTTTAGTGGCATAGAGTTTCTCAAAGTAGTTTATGATTACCATTTGGGTCTCTACCATATCAGTAGTGATCTCTTCTTTTTCATTCCTAATACGAATTATCAAGTTTCTCTTTCTCTTTTCTTTGTTAGTTTTGCCAGTTGTCTATCAATCTTGTTTATTTTTTCAAAGAACCAACTTCTGCTTTTGTTGATCTTTTGGATTGTTTTTCGGGTTTCCACTTCATTGATTTCTGCTTTCAGCTTTGTTATTTCCTTCTGTCTCCCTATTTTTGGGTCCTTTTGTTGAGTACTTTCTAATTCTATGAGCTGCGCCATTAAGCTATTCAGGTATGCCCCTTCTTCTTTCCTGATGTGTGCTTGCAAAGATATAAATTTTCCTTTCAGTACTGCTTTTGTTGTGTCCCATAGATTCTGATAGTTTGTGTCTCCATTGTCATTTGTTTCTAGGAAAGTTTTGATTTTCTCTTTGATTTCATCTGGTTATTCAGTATTAGGCTTTTCTCAATATAGTTAAGGCCATCTACCACAAGCCAGAGGCAAATATTATCCTCAATGGAGAAAAACTAAGAGCATTCCCTCTAACTTCTGGCACAAGACAAGGCTGTCCTCTCTCACCTCTCCTATTCAATATAGCACTGGAAATAGTCGCTATAGCCAAGAAATGATATCAAGAAAATCCAGATAGGAAAGGAAGAAGTCAAGCTCTCGCTGTTTACAGACGAAATGCAGAAATGGAAACACATACCCTGCTCATGGATTGGCAGGTTTAACTTCATAAAAATAGCAATACTCCCCAAACCATTGTACAGATTTAATGAGATCCCTCTAAAGATACCCGTGACATTCTTCAAAGAAGTGGATCAGGCACTTTAAAATTTATTTGGAATAATAAACACCCTAGAATAGCTAAAGCAATCATTGGGAAAAAGAATATGGGAGGAATTACTTTCCCCAACTTTAAACTGTACTACAAAGCAATAGTTATCAAAACAGCATGATATTGGAATAAAGACAACCCTCAGATCAGTGTAATCGACTTGAGTACTCAGAGAATGTTCCCAGACATTTTTTTTGATAAAGGAGCAAGAAATCCTAAATGGAGCAAAGAAAGCCTCTTCAACAAGTGGTGTTGGCACAAGGGGCTAGCCACTTGCAAAAAATTGAACTTAGACCCCCAGTTAACATCATGTATGAAGGTAAAATCCAAATGGATGAAAGACCTCGATATCAGATTCGAAACCATAAGATATATAGAACAACACGTAGGCAAAAAAACAGGCATATTCAAAGAGGAAACTGCACTTTCTAAGCAAGTGAAAGCAGAAATTAACAGGTGGGTATATATTTAGCTGAGAAGCTTCTGCACCTCAAAGAAAATAGCACCCAGGATACAAGAGCCCCCCACTGAGTGCGAGAAACTATTCACCCAACACCCATCAGATAAGGAGCTAATCTCCAAAATATACAAGGCACTGACAGAACTTTATAAGAACTTTATAAGAAAAAATATCTAATTCCATCAAAAAATGGGGAGAAGAAATGGACAGATGCTTTTTCAAAGAAGAAATACAAATGGCCAAAAGACACATGAGAAAAAGCTCCACATCACTTAATCATGAGGGAGATGCAAATCAAACCAACTATGAGGTACCACCTCACACCCCAGAGATTGGCACACATCACAAAGAATGAGAACAAACAGTGTTGGCAGGGATGTGGAGAGAGAGGAACTCTTATCCACTGCTGGTGGGAATGCCATCTAGTTCAACCTTTATGGAAAGCGATATGGAGATTCCTCCAAAAACTGGAAATCGATCTCCCATATGATCCAGGTATACCACTTTAGGAATATATCCTAGGAACACAAAAATACAATACAAAAATCCCTTCATTACACCTATGTTCATTGCAGCACTATTTACCATAGCAAGACTGGAAACAACCAACATGTTCTTCAACAGACTAATGGCTAAAGAAACTGGTACATAAACACAATTGAATAATATGCAGCTGTCAGGAGAGAATGAAGTCATGAAATTTTCCTATACATTGATGTACATGTAATCTATTATGCTGAGTGAAATAAGTCAGAAAGAGAGAGAACAATGCAGAATAATCTCACTCATCTCTGGGTTTTAAGAAAAATGAAAGACATTCTTGCAATAACAATTTTCAGACACAAAAGAGAGAATGGCTGGAAGTTGCAGCTCACCTCATGAAGCTCACCACAAACAGGGATGAGTCTAGTTAGAGAAATAACTACATTTTGAACTATCTAAATCATGAGAACTTATGAGGGTTATAGAAAGCCTGTCTAGAGTACAGACGGGGGTTGGGTGGGGAGGAGGGAGATTTGGGACATTGTTGATGGAAATGTTGCACTGGTGATGGGTGGTGTTCTTTACATGACTGAAACCCAAACACAATCATGCATGTATTCAAGGTGTTTAAATAAAATATATACAAAAATTTATTTTGGAAATGAGGAGCAGGAAATAATGTTAATATTCTGAGTTTTAAAGATGCTCAGAATGCCACACATGTTATTATAGTTAATTGTCAGTGTCACTCTCATAGGGAGTTATTGTCACCATTTAACTAACAAGAAACTTAAGATGCAGAGGCATAGAAGTGCCATGTCTAACTCCAAATAAGATTTTATTGAAGAGGCCAATATTACTATGTGGTCTGTTTCATACTGAAGCCTTCCCTATTTTACCTTACATTATGCCATCTTCCATAGAGGCCTCAAACAGAACTCTAACTTTATTAAGTCAATGATCATAGACTACTGTAGTATTTATATATTTTTAAGAGCTCAATTTATTGCTTCGAATAACATGTTTTGTTGTTGTTATTGAAATTCTATTATTAAATACATCCTAGACTGTAGGCCTTACTTAGAACATAAATAACTTTACCATAAGATCCCAGAAGTTTTTAGACAAATAAGTGTATTTGAAAATATGAATATGACAAGATCCCCCCAAACCTGGTGGGTCTTCAGGGCCACGCCTGGTTAATCGGGCCCTGGGGGGAGGCGGGGGAGAAATCCCGCCCTTTGCATCCCAAAACTGCAGAGGCACGGCTGGGCTCAGACCACTCCACATGCCAGGATTTCTGGGTGTTTGACTGGTATGTGGGGGGCTCTGGGCAGGACAGCTAGCCACAGGTCCCCTGGGCTGAACTCCTAGTCCAGGGGGCCAAGATCCCCCCAAACCTGGTGGGTCTTCAGGGCCACGCCTGGTTAATCGGGCCCTGGGGGGAGGCGGGGGAGAAATCCCGCCCTTTGCATCCCAAAACTGCAGAACCGCGCGGGGGCGCTAGTACTTCATATATTAAGTGTATTCCTACTGTTATGTTACTTTTTACGTATCCAGAATCTTTATTATGTATCGTGCCCTTTCCCACATCCCTACAAAGCTCTTTTTTATTCCTTTACTCTCTATCCCCCCCAAACATCTCTAATCTACATTACTCTTTTTAATCAGTAGTGTACAAGCGTTATCACAGACCAAAGCCGTGCATTGTGTGTAACAACCCCAAACTGTTTCAAGATACATAAAATGGACACGTGTTTCTTTAGAATATTTTGGTTTTTTTCTCTGACAGCTATAATTCTTACTAAATGTTGTCTTATATAGTGACGATTCTAACCGCTTTTCTTCTTCTCTTTTTGAGCTGTTTAACAAGGAATCTTAGAGAAAGAGTCCCCCAGATTAATGCTTATGATTGAACCATAATTGTTCTTATCACCCCCTTATGGGCCAAGAACACCACGTGGCATTGCTCCTTTTTTGCATAGGCACATTAAAATGGGAAAATACTATACATATAAATAAGATCCTATCTAATAGAGATTGGTACAGACTAATCTTATAGTGCAAAGGGACCTTACACCCTGAACATTGACATAACGACCTGGCACAGACCTCAGAAGAAAGGGCATTCCCCTGAACCAGGGAAGCCATCCACAAAACATCCAGGCTGGTCTATAGCATCACCTGGAAGCAATCCTCTACCAAGGAAGACTCTACACTGCTCAGACATCGTCCTGCTCAAAAGAGACTTCCATTAACACTGAGAAGACTTAACAACAACAACGATTTGCTTACAGGACAGGGCTCCCTGCATTGCCCTTTGATTGTAAGGTGAAACCAGAGGACGCTCCACATCCTGACTTCAATGTTGGATATACAGATTCCAGGATCTTAAATACAGAAGCTTGATACCAACAACAGAGACTGTGTGAAAAATATAAGTGTGTTGGCACTACAGACAATGTCTTGGATTGGACGATCTAGCTTGCCTGGAGCCTAGAGTTGGTCTTGTGCCAGGAACCTTCAGGGGTCGGGTCTTTTTGTATTTAGGCCAAGGTTATTTCTTTCCATGTCCCTCATATTTTGGTGGGCCTATGCAAACAACAATTGCCACTCTAACACCATTTTTGCTGTGCTCCTTTGACTCTAATCCTTAAAAAGAACCCAGTTAAGATTTGAGGTCAACTTAAGCTAATATGCATGAATATGGAAATGTAAAAAAAATGCTATGCCTGTAATGTTTAAGGAGTTATGTAAGTTTTATGGCTTTAGATTGCCTTGTGTGCTGTTAAGAAATATTATAGTGTGTTACAATCTTAATGTTCTTTGGATGAAATTTCAAAGTTGGGATATCAGCAAGGGGACTTCTGAGAATTATGTTATGTATTGTCCTTCCACTGTAACTTTACCTTGTCCTCTTTCTTTGCATCCTTGTTCTCATAATTACAAATAAAAAATTTTAAAAAAAAAGAAAATATGAATATGAATTGAAAACATAATTTTTCATATTCACTCAGGACCAAAATTACTCTGCTCTTCCAAATAGAAATGTACAACAGGCTGCTGATAAACCAAGTTCTTACTGGGGGCTCTTGTCCAAAGGATTTTGCTTTAGGGCAAATAAGAGAGACTTTGGTATTGTAGGAGGAAAGATGAACTTTGGACATCAGCTTAAAGGTTTTCAATGTAGCCTGGGCTGCTTGGCTGCTGAGCTGTTTGTAATAAGTACTGAATCCCGGTGAGCCTGTTTTCTTATCTGGAAAATGAAGTAAAGTTTGATATTTTCTTTACAGAGTTGTTGTTGAAGGTTATATGAGTAAAACACATTGTAATATCAGATATCTACCCTGATTTTTATTATTTGTCATTCAGAGCACTCAGCTTTATGTCTCCAACACTCGGCATTTTATTCATATCCAATTTCAGGTGTTGGTTGGTAGGGAAGTTTTGTGGCTGCCATCAAAAGGAAAGGTTCATTTTCATCATTGCTTACTTTCCGGAAATGCACAAATTCTTTGGTGGTTTATGTTTCTAAATGCAGGGAGGTGTCTTGAAAAGAAATTAGATCTTTCTCTGAGGTCAAAGTGCTTAGAAATTTTTATTTGCAGGGTTGGAGAGATAGCACAGCGGTAGAGAGTTTGCCATGCAAGCGGCTGACCCAGGACTGATGGTGGTTCAAATCCCAGCATCTCATATGGTCCCCCAAGCCAGCCAGATTCAATTTCTGAGTACAGAGCCAGGAGTATTCCCTGAGCACCACCAGATGTGACTCCCCCCAAAAAAAACCCCAAATAAAACAAAAATTATAAATAAAGAAATTTTAATTTGCCCCAGTTTTTTTTCCATCCTGTTTTCTAGGAAAGCAACATATTGCAGCTTTTCACTCAATGAGAATCAAATTTATTTGAAAAAAGTTCTGAATTCAGCAAACATGGGTGGACTACAAGGTCCTTTTCAGAGACATGTCCTGCCAAACACCTTTGAATTGATCAAGTCAGAGTTAAAAATGCCTCTCAGCATGCAAGATGGGGGTATCAATGTGCTCTAGAAAGTCTCAGAGAAGTTTCTGTGGCAAAACTATCCAGAGTTGAATAGGAACAGATTAAAAGAAGAAAACTTCTTTTAATTATTTTTTTATTTTTAATTATCATAACAAAATGCAAAGAAAGAGGACAAGGTAAAGTTACAGTGGAAGGACAATCACCCATAGACAGAATTCTCATTTTGTCCCATTGCTGATATCTTAACTTTGAACTTTCAGCCAAAGAACATTAAGAAAAATAAAACAGAATCCATGTACAATTACTTTGTCCCTCAAGTCCCCGGATTGTAGTACATAATATTTCTTAGCAGCACACAAAGCAATCTAAAGCCATAAAACTTATGTAATTCCTTAAGCATTGAAGGCAAAGTACTTTTTTACATTTCCATGCACATGCATATCAGTTTAAGTTAACCTCAAAAGTTTAAGTGGGTTGCTTTTCTTAAGGATTAGAGTCAAAGGGGCACATTAAAAAACGGTGTTAGAGTGGCAATTATTGTTTTCATAGGCCCACCAAAATATGAGGGACATGAAAAGGAAAAGCCTTGGCCTAAATACAAGGAGACCCGACCCCTGAAGTTTCCTGGCATAAGACCAACTCTAGGCTCTGGGCAAACTAGTTTGTCTAATCCAGGTCATTGTCTGTAGTGCCAATACACTTTTATTTTTCAACAGTCTCTGTTGTTGGTATCATGTTTCTATATTAAAGATCCTGGAATCTGCATATCCTACATTGCAGTCAGGATGGTCCAGAGTCTCCTCTCCTTTCACCTCACAATTAAAAGGCAATGCAGAGAACCCTGTCCTGTATGCAGGTCGTCGTTGTTATCAAGGAAGAAGACAACTTTTACCTGGGCAATGAGGGCAGGTCGCCAGCATAGTTTTCCCCATGGCTGTGCTTCTCTGCACTTCAATTATTACTTCCATCAGAGGAGAGGACTGAAAAGTTGTCATCTGAGACTCATCACTTGTGTGGGAGGGTCAAAATTTGGAAGACACTCATTGGTATTTGAGGAAAACAAGTCAGACATGAATATTTTGGGAAAGTATTGAGGAGCATTGTTTTTGAGCATAACATAAAGCCACAAATTAGAATGAGGCACCAAACTAGAGTGTGCTTTGTCTGCAGTTGATGAGTCATGAAATATCTTGGGAGCAGTGAGCTGGGAGCGTTTCTTTTAGACTGACTCATCAGAAGAATATAGTCCCAAAGAGGGCAACAAACTGCCCAAAAGTTTTGTCATGCTACAAATGATCCTTGATTACTGGAAGGAAAATGATACCTAAGGGTTGTATCGCCATCCTTGATCTTTCCTTGAGGTCACTTGCTCAAGATATATAAGCACTCTGTCACTGTTCAGGGTAGAGTGGAAGTGCCTGGATACTTGTTATGTTCATGAACAGAGGTTCATGAAACACAATCAATCAGATGGATCATCTTACATTTCCACACTCTGTCTATTCCTAGAATCTGCATCTATAGTCAGCAGGTGGTTCTTATTGTGGCCTGCTAGGCTCAGGGAGCCAATTCTCCATTCTCCCCTATTCCAATACATTAAGACTCAAAGATTTCTATTCACTACATCCTTTCTATACAGTTCTATCACCCCTCCTAGCATAATATTATTAAAGTTCTGGTTTTGGGTTCTCTCCATAGTGCCTTCTTATTATAGCCTCCTCTATTCTCCTTTCCACTGCAGATTTCAGAATCCACAGCCTATCCCATTTCTCAAGTCTCTAGACATCCCTACTATCAACAATCAATACAAATATCTCATTTTTGAGGGAAAATGAATGGCATTTAAAAACACATGACCTTTTCTCAATGTTATTTCCAATTGAATAGGGTGACAATGTCTCTAAAAGATCAATATGTCTTTGCTCTTTTAGTACCTGCCATTCATATTTTCTGTTTATCTCTTTATTTTTATAATCATATTTCTATCCTTTGCTGTCTCTAAAACTAATTGCCTCTTTTTTCCATAAGTGAATATTTTTGTCATTGGTTTTTATATTTTATTGGGGAGTGAGAGCCAGCTGCAAAACAATACTCAGAGAGACACTAGGGACATTCCACTGGTAACCATGTGATAATAGAAATGAAACCTTGGGTTTTCATGTGCCAGACATCCTACTCCACAATTTGAGCATCTATCCAGATCGATTTTAATATTTTTTCCTTGGGTAGCATGGTATCCAGACCTTCACTGTCACTCAACATATATTTTTTGTTTGTTTGTTTGTTTTTGGTCCACACATGGTGATGCTCAGGTGTTACTCTTGGCTATGTGCTCAGAAATCACTCCTGGCTTGGGGAACTATATGGGATGCCAGGAATTGAACCAAGGTCCATCCTGGGTTAGCCGCATGCAACACAAACATCCTATCACTGCACTATCACTATAACCCTGTCATTCAACATATCTTTAACCTAGAATTCAAGTTAGGTATATCTGTTAGGTGTTGCAAGTCATCCCTTGATAGGGCTAGATGATGGTGGGATGGAGGATGAGGTCTTTCTCCTCCAGCTCGGACCACATATCTGCCATTCTGTTTAGCTGGTGGTTCTGAGGTGAAAGCAGCAGGTAGACATCTCACAGGCAGTCAGGCTTCAGATCTCAGCTTTATTCAGTCGATAAGGCTGAAGAAAAAAGCCTCAGCCTTCTTCAGACCCTTTCTTATATAGACAAGAATCAGGTACTACCCTAGGGTGGGAGCTGATTATTCAAGCAAGGAACAATCTAATATTCAATCACCTGGTCACACCCTAGGGTGGGTACAATAATTGATTAGAGTAGGATCAATAAGATAATAATATTATGGAAATGTTTTCATATATAACAGTTAGGTATATCTTCCATACCCAAATGAACTTTTCTCTGCCTTTACTATGTTTGTGAGTAACTTCTATTCTGCAAGTCAAATTGAATATATCTTTTATTTATCTGAATAATTGAATGGTTCAAATTCCATCACCACCCATGTCAAAGATTCTCAGATCAATATACAAGTTTCCCATCAATATACAATTTTATCTTCCTTTGATCTTACCATGTCAACTTCTCCCTTGAAGAGTCCCAATCTTATTAAAACCACTAAAAGATTAAGAACTAAGCAGGGTCTCATATCAAAGAAAGATGGACTTAGGAAGCTAGTCTGAGCAATTGGATGCAATAACCTCACCTGTCTGAGAGTTTTGTCTTCTAATCTATCCATTCCAAAGTAACTCAGTTTTTTTTTGTAGAAATTCTAAGCAGGGATTTACTATGATTGTCATCTGGAAAGGTAGAGAGATTTAAGTGCTCTAATTCTGAAAGAGGCAGTGCAAGTGAAATAAACATTGTGACATTTAGAAAGTAAAAAGTGCATTTATTTTGGATGGTTGTGTCACTACATATCATCATTATGGACTGTTCTCTGCCCACTGCAAAACCCCAGGTTATGAGGATTTAAAGACATGAACCTACAGACCTGTTTCCTGGAGCTTTAAAGCTTGGTATCTGAACTTCTCTTACCTTATGTTTTCTTCCTATTGATTGCACATAATACAATACTTACCATTGGCCAAAAGAATTGTGTACCTTTTGCTGAGCTATCTTCAACTATTCTGGGAAATGAGGAGAGTCTATAGTGAAGGTATGACTTTTTTTTAAATTCTCATAGAACATACTTTGGGAGAAATTCAGTGATGCCTTCATTTCAAGATGGTTAGCATTCACTTAAGTTCAGCTTACTAATAAACTAAAGTATGTACTCAATTTAAAGTTCTGTGCTCAAGCATATGTATACATATATATGTATATAACATATACATATAATCTGAACCCTGTCCTTAAGTGTATAGTGTGCATATAACTACGAACAGTTAAAAGTCTAATAAAATTTATACTATTCATAGTAGTAAAAATGCATAGGAACATAGCTGAAAACCCAAGGGAATTCTGAAAAACTAAGGGAATTCTGATGAAGGAAAAGGCAGAGAATGATTGAGTACAACTTTTTTGAGAATCTGGCATTTGGTTGTTTCTGGAAGGACACACACACACACACACACACACACACACACACACACACACACACACACACACACACACTTGTGGGAAGGATCCTGGAAACAAGGCTGGCATGCAGAGTGATGCTTTTTATACTTTATGATTTGGACCCATTTCTGACCTTTCCGTTCTGTATTCCCTCTCCCCAACTCCCTCCTATTGGTTGACTCTTCAGTCTTGTGCTGTGGCTCCACAGTTATATAATTTTTACCCGAGATTCCTTTAGAATATTCTGGAGTGCCAGAAAACATAATAAGGCATCAGGTTGAGAAATGCTTATATAAAGTATAGATGTTTGGTGTAGGTATTTTATAGCAGAAAGAAAGAAAGAGTGGAGTGGAGGCATCATAGGTAGGTTGAATTAATATGAAGTTTGATGCATATTAAAGAAATGCCAAGAGTTGTACAAAATGCAGGGTTAGTTTTTGTAGAAGGAAAAAAGGAAGGGTACAAATGATCGCTCTAGCAGAGGAGAAAACTACTCAGATTCAGGAGCTGCTTGATGTGGACCTGCCTATAGCTGCAGACTTTCTTTTGCTGACATTCCCTCTCTGACATTTCTTTCTCTTGGCTTTATGCATATCACCCTCAGTTTTTCCTCCTTTATTAGTCATGTTTGGACCATCTGACACTTCCTAGACCCCAGTACTCATTTACATGACTGACTATGATCAATGTTAAGACATTTTTTTCTATGTTATCTAAGTGATGACTTCCACATTCTAGCCAACATCCAGTCTTGGTTTAAATGCAGACATATTTTGCGTTGGTAATTCTTGTTTCTGCAGCATGTTTTCCCCTCCAGGCACTTACTTTGTTGTTCTGTAGGTACACAATTTCAATGCCTGGAATGTTTTTCAGTGTTCTGTATGCACCAGGAAAAAAAATCAACACAAAACTGCCATAATCAAACGAGTTCTGACTTCAATGAGTAATGAAGTTGCATGAATTCCAACTCATGGTTCCAAAGGATTTCCATAAGCCTCTTGATTTCCAAATGAGAAAATCATGATAAGCAGTTAATTAGCTCTTTAAGTGAAGGCGAGCGACCATGGACACGGCTATGCACTCCTTGCTTTCAGGACAGAGAGGCCAGCACCACCTCCCGAGAAACATGCAGTGCAAGCATGAAAATAGAGTTCATATAAATTCAGGTAATGTCCTTTGACTTTTCATTAAGCTGGGCATGTCCCAGTCACCCCTCAGGGACATTCTTAATGTTATCATGGCAACATACAATTAAGTCAGATTACATATTTTTATATGCAGGGAGAGGTGCTAAGATACCACTCTAAATTATTCATCAGTTCAATTTTCACAAAACAACTCCAGATATGACTTTAAGATGTGCAATATTAAAAAATAGCAGATAATTTGATATTGCTATATCATGTAAAGAAGCCTTTCTTCCTTTTCCCAGAGAGAACAAAAGACTTAATGGAACTCCACATGTGTTGCTGTGCTTGTCACAGTTTACCGTATTACTCTGATTTATGGGGCAGATTTTGAACTCCTTGAGAACTAACCCATGTTTCTTCCACAGGGCTGAAGTATTCTGGTTTTCAGCATGATAAAACCAGAGATGGCTTTGGAAAGGAGCAACGTAATTTCTCTCTTTGCTCCATCTTGTATGTCTTTTTGTGTAGATTTGACCCCTGGTTGTCCTATCAAAGTCACTAAGCAGGAGGCGACGGGAAGGAATTGGTGTTGAAATATTATGTGCTTGAAACCCAATCATGAGTAACTGTCATTTCACAATGACTAAATAAATAAAAAATGAGGCTGAATAAATAAAAGTGGCTTTTAAGGACATCTTTTTCATGAGTATTAGGGTCCCCAAGTGCCTTTAAATTTCAGAATATACCTCCTTGTTTCAAGTGAGAGAAAAAGATTTACCATGTTGAGTTATAGAGCTAGAGGCAAGCCCTAAGAAGGATAGGCATTAGTGTGGGAAGATTCTCTTTTCTGGATCTCTGCTTCTCCTATATCTCTACCTAGGTGTGCCATGATAACAAAGAATTTTACAAGTGCTATTTTTAAGGTTATTATTATTATTTTTTGGTCACAACGGTTATGATAGAGGAGATAGAGGGTAGGGAGCTTCAGAGATAGAAGAGTTGATAAGACACTTGCCCTGAATGTGGGTGACAGAAATTCACATATGGTCCCTTGGATAACATCATGAATAATGCTTGAGCACAAAGCAAAGAATAAGCCCTGAGAACAGTTGAGTTTGGCTCTAAAACCAAAACCAACTAACTGACTAAACAAACAATACATCACCATTTGTGGACGGAAGCTTGCACTGGTGAAGGGGTGTTCTTTTTTTATAACGGAAACTCAACTAAAAACATGTTTGTAATCATGGTCCTTAAAGATATTATAAAAACAACTTGAGTAAAGTTTCACTTGTTAAAAAAAATCACCATAATTTAGCAGGCTCCTTCCTCTCTTGTAATACAATCCTCTTTCTGTGCATCCTTCTAGGCCCACCTTCTCTGCCTCAGCAGGAGCTGGGGCTTAGGAATCATTTTGATCATTTGGGTCCTGTTTTTGTTTTGAAAAACAGGCTTTGTCTCAAACTCAAGATAGCATCCAGGAAATTGTGATATGTTAACCTTTTTGCTTTTAAGTAGGGTAGTAGTTGCAGATTTTTTTATTAATTAATAATTTTTATTTTGACCAAAGTGGATTAAAAATCATTCACAGTAGTATTTTAAATACATAGTGACATTGAATCAGGGGCACTCCCAGTACCATTTTGTAGACAGTTAATGTGTAATGATTTTTTTCCCTAACTAATTCCAAAGATATAGTCCCTCTAGTTGAAGTATCTATTTCTACTGCACAGCA
This sequence comes from Suncus etruscus, assembly GCF_024139225.1. Lineage (NCBI taxonomy): Eukaryota > Metazoa > Chordata > Mammalia > Eulipotyphla > Soricidae > Suncus > Suncus etruscus. Next base: position 86,237,173 of record NC_064859.1, read on the forward strand.
GGCCTATATTTGAGTAGAAATATTTTTCTTTCTTGTTCTCCCTTCCTTCCTTCCTTCCTTCCTTCCTTCCTTCCTTCCTTCCTTCCTTCCTTCCTTCCTTCCTTCCTTCCTTCCTTCCTTCCTTCCTTCCTCCCTCCCTCCCTCCCTCCCTCCCTCCCTCCCTCCCTCCCTTCCTTCCTTTCTTCCTTCCTTCCTTCCTTCCTTCCTTCCTTCCTTCCTTCCTTCCTTCCTTCCTTCCTTCCTTCCTTCCTATTCCTTCCTTCCTTCCTATTCCTTCCTTCCTTCCTTCCTTCCTTCCTTCCTTCCTTCCTTCCTTTCTATTCCTTCCTTCCTTCCTATTCCTTCCTTCCTTCCTTCCTTTCTATTCCTTCCTTCCTTCCTTCCTTCCTTCCTTCCTTCCTTCCTTCCTTCCTTCCTTCCTTCCTTCCTTCCTTCCTTCCTTCCTATTCCTTCCTCCCTCCCTCCCTCCCTCCCTCCCTCCCTCCCTTCCTTCCTTCCTTCCTTCCTTCCTTCCTTCCTTCCTTCCTTCCTTCCTTCCTTCCTTCCTTCCTTCCTATTCCTTCCTTCCTTCCTTCCTTCCTTCCTTCCTTCCTATTCCTTCCTTCCTTCCTTCCTTCCTTCCTTCCTTCCTTCCTTCCTTCCTTCCTTCCTTCCTTCCTTCCTTCCTTCCTTCCTATTCCTTCCTTCCTTCCTTCCTTCCTTCCTTCCTTCCTTCCTTCCTTCCTTCCTTCCTTCCTTCCTTCCTTCCTTCCACCTACCTACTTAACTACCTACCTACCTACCTACCTACCTACCTACCTACCTACCTACCTACCTACCTACCTACTTAGCTACTTACCTACCTAGCTACCTACCTACCTAGCTACCTAGCTACCTACCTACCTACCTACCTTGGTCAACAGTGTGCAAAGAAAGCTCCCTACATACTGTACTATTGCTCCAGTTCCGAATTTGTCACTGTCAATTAAGAAATAAAATGCCAGGCAAAATAATTCTTCTTGTGATATCACTCTTCCACCACAGGTGTACTTGGTAAATCTGATTCATTCCTTGTAGACAGAATTTTATGCGTAACATCTAGTTTCTGTCTGAATCTTACTTTGTCAGTTGTGTGGTAAGTGTTTATAAAAATGGTTCAGGTGCATTATATGAATGGCCACATCTGGGCCCTGTTCTGAAATTCATATTCAAGTTATCTTTGGAAGTTCTTGGTGATGGGGCCCAGGTGCTAATCTCTAGGCCATTACTGCTGTTTTATAAGTTATCTGTGTAAACACTTAAGGATAAACTGATGGGAAAGTACAACTCTCCTTTCTAGTTTTGATTTTACTCTCCCACCCAGGAGAAAATAGAGATGTCCGATTTGTTTCAAGAAGGAATATGTTTGTTTCTATCCTTCCCTACTCTAATAATATCACTGTGCCCTGCTTCCTAGCAACCAGGAAGCAGATTAGAGACAACAAACAGAACTAAACTGCATCTTCAATGATCATGTCAAAACCTTTACCCTATGATCCTTAAAGCTCTCAACAACTGTCAAAAGTGAGTTTCAAGCTGCACTCTATTCCAAGGAAACAAGAACAAACTCAACAAGATCATGTGCCTTCTGCGTATCAAAGTTAGGGCTGAACCCAGAGGTCTGTTTGAGCTTCCAACCTTTTGATTCTGAGGGATGCCTCTTGAATCCTGATGCTTTATGATGATTTCACAAGATGCGATGGGGTCTGTGCAATTTGTAATGTCATTCTCTAGTTCAAATGTCTCTGAAGAATTTATATAACTTAAAAAAATAATAAAACAAAGTTCAGTTCTTCCTTTTGGTCAGTTTTTCTTTTCAGTTACATTTCCAGTGATTCATCCCACAAATAGACTTTAAACCTTACTCAGAAGTACAAATTTACAATTCCCTGTAATGTCATCCATTTTTCCTCACTCTCTTCTGGTAATTAAGGAGTCCTAGATTCACATAGTCCACTTATCTTGAACAACCAAGTATAATTCAACTTATAGTTGAATTTCTTAAATCCCATTCTAGCTCCAAAAGTTCTTCCTGGTGTCCTAGACTGAACATGAACTTCCCTGTTTCATATGAAGATTGTTTTTTCTATACCTGTGGTCTATAACTAGACACTGTCTTTTGTCCCTATTTGGTGCCTCTGAAAAGTAAAGTAATCTAGAAACCCAGATCTTTTTTTTATGTTTTGATTCCATATATTTTCTTGCCTATTACATGTTTTCCCTTGGGGCCAGAGTGTATTATGATGAGTATGGTGCTTGCTATTCACTCTATCTACCTGAGTTCTATCTCTGGTATAGCATATAGTCTTTGAATCTGTTAGGAGTGATTCCTGAGTGCAGAGCTAGCACAGAGTATCAGGACTGAGCACCTTAGTACCAGCATAAACTGGGCTTTTAATCTCTCTAATACTGATCTCCTATATCTATTTTCTAAATCCATAAATATGGTTATCATCATTGACCCCTTTTATTTCATTAATGGTCACACCCTATTAATCATTTCATTTTATAGCACTGGACTGTCTGCAAGCTTCTCAAATTTTGTAATTCACCTTATTTTTACTGTCATTTCTCCAATCCGATGAACATCATATATAACCTGGATTCCTATGTGGTCTTTCTTTGAACTGACTACTAACCTGTCAGGTTATCCTCAGCTCTAGGGAATCAGCCTGAGCCTTTAGAAGTGCACATATGAGCATTTGATTTTCCTGCTCAGACAATGCTCTTAGAATACACCAAAACAGATGAATGGTCTGACTCTCATTTGGATGATTCTTTTATCCATTGTTCTCTGGATGTGTCTTTTATAATACCACACCCCATCTGCCTTGGTCACTTCTGAATACCATTTGATTCTTCAGGTAATCCAGGTAATCAGACTTCTCTTCTACATATGAGACTTTGCCTGTTTTTCTAACACACTTAATTTTTTATGATTTTTTACTGAGACCATTGTGAATTAAAAATCCTTCATAGTTGCATTTCAGGCAGAGTATAACAATGAATTAGGACTATTTCCACCACCAGTGTTGACCTCCCTCCACCATACTTCCCAGCATTCATCCCATGCTCCCACCCTTAGTCCCCTGGTCTACCAGTGTAACATGTCTATTTTATGTTTAGGTTGTTATAGTTTAGGTATCTTGAGTCTATTGTTGTTCACTTTGGCTTGGGTATTTAACCCAACACACTGAGCTCACTTGTCCCCTGGTTCTTATGAAAAAAAAAAAAAGAAATAGCTACGTTTAGAACTATCATAACAATGTCAGTGAGTGAGGGATATAGAAAGCCTGTCTCAAATATAGGCAGGGGTGATGGAGGGAGGGAGGGAAAACATGGGGGCATTGGTGATGGGAAGCCTGCACATGTGAAGGGGGGTATTCTTGTTATGACTGAAACCCAACTACAATTATGTTTATAACCATGGTGTTTAAATAAAAAGTAAAAAGTGTATTTAATTAAAAACAACATCAAAACAAAAAGATCTAGCCCCTATCTAGAAGATATAAATAAAATAAAAAAGGGGTCGTGTGAGGTAGTTTTTTTTTTTTTTTTGCATAGACACAGCAAATATTGGGGGAAATTATAAAGGAAATACCCTTGCCGTAAAAAAAAAAAACAAGTTATCTCTACTCAGGAAGCATCCTGTCATAAGACCTACTGCAGTCTCTACGCATACTAATTGTCTAACCTCGAGGTCTTTCTTCATGGTTCCTGGAAAAGTTCTACTCAGTCCTGGTTGTTACAGTCAGTACACTTACTTTTCCATATTATTCTTCTATTTATCTTTCTTAGTTCTCACAAAGACTGATCTTGTGTATCAGTAACCTCTTGTCCCTCTACCTACTCTTCTGTTACATTCCAGTGTTAGACATTATAGCAACTATCCTATCTTCCTCAGGGTGAGGAAGTATTCATTATAGCTGGAATAACTACAGCAATCCTTTTTGCAAAGTATTTTGGGATTCTACATGATTACACACACAGATTAGTGCAGGTAAAGCAATCTAAAATCTATTTTATGTTTATTTTAGAGAAAAACTGGTAGTTCGGGCGTTTTGTATCTATAATTAATCATGTAAATTGTTAGAAGTATTCTTGAACAATTTCCATAATATTGTGTTCTTGGTTGGTATTAAATAAACAATGTCTTGGTGGCCACTAAGGGTTAATAGCTATTTAAAAGAAAGACCCAGGGTAAATTGGAAAGAACTTTTATATGATCATGATGACACTTATTTATGAGGAAAGGTTGGAGAAGCAAGCCAATCAAATACTGGATTCCAAATTAACATATATCATACAATTTATGAAGCAGTCAAAAGTGTTATTAAATTGGAGACCAGAACAACCTTCTTAATTCATCTTATGACAATGATTGTAATGACTCTAAGAACCTGGTTTAATCTGAGTTCATTTTATGAAGGTCTTCCATTTTTAAATGCTATATTTATTGAATTTTATAGAAAGCTTGTCTTAAAATGTGCATAGTTAAAGCATAATGAAAATGTCTCAATAATCAATCGTTATAGAATACTGGACTCATGTCAGTTTCTACAGGATGCAGGAAGGTGGTGGATTCTGATTTTCAAAAATCTGCTATTGAGGTGTTTCACTTTTTATTCTCTGAAAAAAAATTAGCATTCAGAAATCACTAGAATAATTGCTTTTTTTTCCCCTTTGCTTCCATGGTCCGAAAACTTCTTCTTTGGTCTCAGTTTCTCTATATTGGTCACTCTGGAGGAGTCAGCCTACTTGGCTAACAATAGACCGTACTATAATTATAAAGTCAAGATCCCCCACACTCAAGAAAAGGTCAAGAACAGAGCTTTTTCTTATAGTCTTTTGGTCCTACTTATTTCTGATCATAGATACACAGTGGAACAGAAAATATAATACCATTCTTTGTCTCTACTGTTGGCACTAAAAGAGTAAGAATACTGGTAGATAGAATAAGCTGGTGTGGCATTACACCTAAACCTCTAAGCTGCAGCTCTAGGTACATAGATATTCAATAACTCTTATGGCACATGAAAATAAAATACTTTTATTTCTTAAATTTTATAATCTACTGGATTTGTATTGTCAATTTAAGACTGATTCACTGGAATTGCCCCATCCAGGACATTGTTATAGTGATTAGAATCACCAGAACAGAATGCAACACTGCCAAGGCTCTGGTTGACAAGTGGGCCAGGGCCTCAGCTCTCAGGCAAGCTGGCTTCTTTGGCATCAGCCAATTGGCCAGTAGCACCAAGATTCTTCCTCTCTCTGTGATGATTTTTGGTCTTTGATATCAAAAGGTCTCCTGTAGAACAATTAGTTTCTAAAAAATTAGAACAAGTCTTTCTTTTAAAAGACTAATAGTTAATCTTAAAAGATTAATAGTTCAAATTGTCCTCAATTTGGGACATGAGTTCTGAGTGGATCTTGGGTGTAGATTATATTGTTGAGAAAGATAAACAGATGACCCAGCATATGCTCAGTGCATAAGAAAAATTAATACATATTAATACCCTTCTATACCATTCTTTCACTCTGATTCTCAATCTTTGTTATTTTGTTCCACTTACAGTTTGCTACTGAGGGATAGGGGCAAGCTAGAACCAAGAAAATGACAAGACTGTCATATCTTAGCTGAGTCCTCAAGAGTTAGAATTATTTATAGCAAGATGATTAGAAATATATTTCAGGTAGAAGCTACTATTTAGCCCAACATAAGGGGACGATAACATAGGAATGTATGAGGAGGTCAGTGGAGAATCAATGTGAGGTAGAAGAACCTAGTATTAAAGATAAAAGCAGAGCAAAATTATAGCTCACTACCTCCTAATTTTATCAGTTTTGTTCTGCAATCAATGAAGGGAATTTAGAGACTTTTAAACTTGTGATGAATAGATGGCCAGACTGTCATTTCTGAAAGATCCCTCTGGTGCCCATGTAGAGGATGGGCTTGATTGAAAGCAAGAGTTTGAAGGATTAGCTTAAGAAGACACAGAAAGGTTAAGCGTCACTGAGTTTTAGAGCAATAGGATGGAGCAATACTTCTACTTTGACACAGTTTCTGCTGCTCTGTAATAGAGTCTACTGAGATTATTGTGATTCCAGACCAGCCTTCATCTCTCCCCTCTTTCTCATAGCTTTGCGATAAAAAAAGTAAGCCTTAGAGATAGAATTTCAAGAGCTTAGGGACATGACAGTTCTTTTAGGGACCCAATGGCGGACAGTATTACTGCTTGCCCTAGTTATTTGCTCATAAATATGGCTCTGACTCAGAGTCTAATAATCAGGTGTCCTCTCCCCTACTTCACTACAAATACATAGGTCCAGCACATCTGCATCTCCAGACACTTAAAATACCCAGAATGGCACCAGAGAGCACTAGAGTTCAGTCTAGAATATTCCTTAGGAGGAATGGTTGCCAATCATCATTCTCTACCTTCAGTATGAGAGTTTGTAGGATATTTATGCCTTCTTCCACACTGAGACCCATTTAGTTGAGTTTTTCTAATATTTTAGAATATATGGTCAGTTATTTCATCATAGCTTAGAAGAAACCTCTATCTCCACCCATCATAAACAAGTCACCTTGATCTTGGCTTACATTAATACAGCTAGAGTTTGACCTGACAAAGGAATTACTATTTAAGGAAAATTTCAATAAGCCAGGCCAACCCTTAATATGATGTTTTGAGAAGTTGTTTCAAGCCTCTTTAAGTTTAATGCCTGCCTGTAATTTATTGTGATGATTTTCTCAATACCTCATCTCCCCAGAGCATTCATGCATTGGAAGGACCTTCTGTTTGCTGCTTAAGCTATTTATTAATCACATTCTTTCTTATTCAGCCCTAACCAGGAGAAATGACAATTTCAAGCATTTCTCAGTTACCTACTGTAAATTGGTCCAATTACAATATGATCTTATGGACTGTTCCTTGGGGGTGTTTTACCCACTCCAACACTGTAATTGGTTTGCTAAAAAGGAAGCAAAGAAAAACCTGCTGGGTTCTTAATGCTGTGTGAGGGGCTTTTGGGAGCCTAAGTTTAATCTTCAATGGGCAAAGGAGTTTTAGGTGTATATCATTATTGCAGCCATCACATTTAATGAACACATAAATGCTAACCACAATTTTAGTGTGCGTGTCCTATTTTCGACATTTATAAACCTGAAAATTGAGGTTCTTCCTGTCTTCCCACGCAGGATAGGCTAAGGGATTGAAACTCTAAATTGGATACAGCAACCATTCTCTAAAATTGAAAACATGTTCCTCTCTCAATCAGGGCACAGGAGCATCATTTGTTTTACCTTACCAGAAATTTCATGAAGGTAAGTACACTCTCCCAATTGCTCTGCTTCCCCCTCAACAACAACAAAAAAGTCACTTTTTTTGTTTATGCTTTATTTTTGTTTGGAGACCACACCCAGCAGTGATCAGGGCTCACTCCTTGCTCTGTGCTCAAAGATCAATCCTGGTAGTGTTCAGGGTGGTGGTGGCAATTGAACAAGGGTTGGTTGCATGCAAATCAAATGCCTTACCCCCCACACCATCTCTTAGACTCAAGAATCCATTTATTAAGCTTTTCAATTTGGGCACAAAGAACCTGAAACAGCAGGGAAGAGTGGTTAAAGAGCACAGGCATGCTTCTTTGGGCAGGCAATTTCCTAGATTGTATATTGAGATGCTCTGACCACCAAGGATGCCAGAAAGTAGGACAGTATGTCCTGTAGCTTTGGGACTAGTATTTTATATGATTGGACTATTTTTAGAAAAGAAATTACAAGTTCGAGGTAGAGTTCTATGGAGAGGGAAGGAAGTCTTCCATTTAAATCATTAACATTTCCAACTTCTCAGTTCAGATCTTGTGCTTCCCAAAAGAAAAATTCCCATCCTGATCTAAGATTGGGATCTGTCAACTTCATAGGTTGCCTAGAATCTCTGACAATGCAATGGGATGATTTGATTTTATGCAATTTTTCATTCCAACATATATACTCTGTCTTTACCTTCCTCATAAATTATAAATTATACCTTTCTCATAAATTATGGTCAGAGTCTAGTGCAGTAGAACTTCTGGCCTAACAGTACAATCTGACTTGGGTTCTCATGTGATATACAGAGTAATCCTCTGGGTAGAAAGAAGCACAGGGAGGTTTTCATGATCAAAGATTGCCTGGATTAGAGTATAAGGATATTAGTGTTTTTATTTTTCAATTCAGACACTGTGATTTACTAAATTAAATACTACATATTTAAACAAAAATTGTTCAGGCTTAGAGAAATAGTATAGCAGGTAAGCCAATTTCTTTTGCAAATGTCCAACCAGAGTTCAAACCCTGATTCTTTATATTGTCTTCTGAACCCTGCCATGAGTGATTCTTGAGTTCAGAGCCAGGAGTAATCCCTGGGCATTTCCAAATTGGTCCCAAACAAAAACAAAACAAAACAATAAAGTCATACATAGACTCTTCCAACTCCAAACTCACCACCAGTGTTGACACCCCTTCACCAATGTCCCAACGTTGTCTTCAGCCTCTAACTCTATCTTAAAAATTCATACTTTTAAAAGGTATTATTTATGAATGAGCACTCTAGCAGAGGATAGGATTCTTGCCTTGCACATGACAAACCCAGATGCCATCCCCAATACAACATATGGTTCCTTGAACCTTGCCAGAACTAATCCCTGAACACAGAGCTAGGAGTAAGCTCTGAACACCACTGGCTGTGGCACCCAAAATAATATGTATGCAATTATTTTATGTTAGGTCACATGCTTAGATTACTGTTGACTCATTATTCTATTATTTGTTTAATTTTGGGACCATACTTGATGGTACTTATGGCTTACTTCTTCCTCTGTGTTCAGGGATCACTTCTAGAGCTTTGTAGGAATCATATGCACCAGGATTAAAAAAAATTGGCTACATGCAAGGCAAGTGCTATAATTCCTGATAGTAATGTTTCTGATGTCTTGATGGGCATTGTATGTGGCATTTCCTCTAGATCTTTGGTACAGACTACAAAAGAGGGAGATATGATGTTGGAACATGGTCCTGGACTGCTGCAGTCAGTTTAGGTGGCAGCTGTTCCACCCAGAATGGATGTGCATTGGGCTCATGGCAGCAGAAAAGACTCTTGGAAGGAGATAGGGATCCCAAACTAAGTCCTCTTTTGCAACCAAGAAGCTGCTTCTTCTAGAATATTTAGGTCTGATGGCTATCTCCTGGTAATCTACAGATTTGTTTCATCCTAAATTATTTGGGTTAGCTTGTTTTGTTTTGTTCTTTTGGGGTCACATCCAGCTGTGTTGGAACACCCTACTTTCACTCAAAATAAAGGCATTCTTCAACTTCTTTTCATTCATCTCTTTGACATGTAAAAGTACACAAAAATTAGGTACTTTTGTCTCTCATTGGACCCTTTCCCTACCTGTTGATTTTGAACTGGTAAATAAAGACATGTTTTGGTTTGGGGCCTGGAAGACCACGAGGCATGAAGACACCCAACTCCCTAATTCTCTTGCTTATGACTATCTTGGTTTATTAATTTGTGAGGTAACCCTGCTTCAGATTCACTCACTCAGGGTTAAAAATACAATGTGTGTATTTTTTTTACACAACTTTGCTCAGTTTCACTCCTGGCTCTTTGCTCAGGGATCACTTCTCAGTGTTTAAAAAAAATGCTGAGATCACACCTGATTCCACCACATGAAGACAAACTTCTGTGCTATCTCTCTGGCTTTTGGAGATATCTCTTCTGGGGGACAAAGCACATCCAGGAGAGCTCAGTGCTTACTTTGACTCAGAGATCACTTTTTTCAGGGTTCAGAGAACTTTATAGGATGCTGGGATTTGTACCCAGGTTTCTTATGTACAGGGCAAGCACCCTACTCACTATATTAGCATTCTGGTCTCAGGAACATCTCTTATATTAGATCCTTAATATAGAAATGAGTCCTTGGAGAGACAAGCCCATAGTCATCATCACCTATATCACTCATATGGTCTCCTGGGTATTGTTCTAAGTATGAAGTCCCAAACACCAGGTTAAAATTCTAAGACTTGGCCTTAGTGTTTTCTCTGTAATTGGCCTGGTCTATTAAATGTACCGTATCAGCCTGCACTGCAGTGCATTTAATTATGTGCTGTGGAAGAGTTTAAATAACAACTTTTACTTTTAAAAGCCTGCTCCAAGTAGTCCAGCATCAGTAATAGATATTCCAAAGAGTAAAGTCTATATTAAAATAGAAAATAAAAAATGCATAAACTACACCAAGCCAATATGATAGAAATTTTGCCAAACACATAAAAAGCATATGCATAATATTTTATTAAACTTAAGAAACATACATACATTCCTCTATGGGATCCAAGTATATTAGTAATAGATACACCATAAAACTCAGTTATTCAATAGTCATAAAGGATAGCACAGACCAAGGAAATGCTGCCACTCTAACAGAAACCTTTCAAAATGAGAGGGGGAAAAAAAGACATTTTCCATAAAATTGCAATTGGAAAAATGGCAGTGATATAGTCAGTGATATAGCCACAATTCATTTCTGCATAGCAGCAATGGGATGTTGTATAAATCAGGGTTTTCCAGAGAAATAGAACCAGTGATATGTGTGTATGATTGAATAGAAAATTAAAACATTTATAATTTATTGTAAGTAGTAAATATATACACATATTTATTGTAAGGTTCTGGACCACATGACAGTGGAGATGACAGATTTTTATATCTTCAGTCAGTCAGTCAGAGATCCAGGAAAACTTATAGTATAAGTTTCAGTTTGAGTTTGAATCTATGATAGAAGAAGACCAATGTCCCAGCTTGGCTACCAGGCAGAATGACACCATTCTTCTTTAAATCACATTTTTTATTCTATTGAGATTTTCAACAGGTTGGTTGAAAACTGTCATTTGACAGGTCAATTCGAAGTATTTATATGTATTTATCCTATACATTAAAAACATAATCTCAGGCCCGGAGAGATAGCACAATGGCATTTGCCTTGCAAGCAGCCGATCCAGAACCAAAGGTGATTGGTTCGAATCCCGGTGTCCCATATGGTCCCCCGTGCCTGCCAGGAGCTATTTCTGAGCAGACAGCCAGGAGTAACCCCTGAGCACCGCCGGGTGTGGCCCAAAAACCAAAAAAAAAAAGAAAAGAAAAGCATAATCTCATCAGCAATCCCTTTTTAATTACACTAGAGACAATGATTAGCAAAGGATCCCAATACCATGTGCCTAAGTCAAGTTGATATATCAAATGAACTATCATTAATACTGTGTCCCAGAATGTTCCAGCACAGGGAGTACCACAGACTTTACAGTGGGGATATGTGGTGACTGTAAAATAGTATAATGTTAAGATTTATAATAATAGTTTTAAAGACTGAAACAACTCTTGAAGTTCATGACATAACTTGATATGCATCTTCTTTACCAGTATGCTGTTCACACACAATTTTATTCCAGATATATTTATGATTTATATTAGATACATTATAAGAGGTATATAAGTATAATAAAAACATAATATATCGATCATAAGTAATATAATGTATTATATTATTATAAAATATTTAATAGAATTATATAACTGTAAAGTTTTCATAACTAACATATATTACAATGATCTATTATGATGTTACAATATATTATATTATCCTATATAATTACAATATAATATAATATAATAAAATACATTGTAAAAGATATAATTAAAAAGATATGAAAAAATTTAATTTTTGGAAGAAGGAATTTTATTTCTCTGGGTTAGTGCTTTTCTATGGAGAAGAGATTCAGCAAAAATAACCATGATATCTAGTTATCATATTATTCTCTGTTTCTGACTCTCACAGCAATCTCCTTCTTAGTATTCATATTTGGATGAGGAGGAATCAATTATGGATGGAATATGAAGGGAAATATGATACTTTCTTCATTATTTTTTTCACACTATAGGTATTATATCCTGGGCCTGGGAATCATTTTTTTAGACTGAAAAAACTGAGCACAAGAAAGTAAGAATTGTATGAAGAGACTACATCTTTCATATTTTGTTCTGTCATGCATACATCTCAGTATAGGGATCTAAATGGCTTAGCTGATGAAAACTGTATAATAAGATTCTTCCAGGTAGAGGGAAATAAGCCAGAACATGAGCAATTATATTCTCATGAAAAAGTTCATGTTTCTTGAACTTGGGTGCCAATAACCCTGAAGATATCCAAAGGTATAATACAAAAGTAGCATTTTGTTGAAGCACTAATTTTGTCTAGTAATTTGGAAAAAAATGATTTCCTATTAATTCAAACAGATTCTTCACTGATTGTAGTATAAAATGCATAACAACTTGAAAAAAAATCCAACACAAGAGTTCAAAGAAATACCACTTCTAACCAACCACTGTGGGTTATACTCCCTTCTCAGGGATATGTGTTTATACTCTTGTGTAACTAAAGGGATTTGTACAGACAGGCTTGAGAGCACTTATGTAGGAAGGTAAGAGCTCAGCTTATAAATTCAAACACTTCATTGATTTGTTATCTAACAATGAGCAATGCACCTATTCTCTTTGTACCTGTACCTCTTCATCTATAGGGCTGAATTTATTCCTCTAGAAGCTTCACATTGAACAATATAATTTATAAAATATATGAGGTCTTAGCTTTCTAATTTCCACCAGTCTTATGAGGAGGAATAAACTCTGATAATATTTTGGGTGTGGTTGATTTTATTTCAGTATAATAGTGTCCTAAATCTCCAGGCTGATGCCTCAGAAACTTGTTTTCAGAATGTCTTCAAAGAGGCCAGGTGTCAGTGCTAGTACACAGTACTCTCTTTTTTCCCCCCTGTCATTATAAACACAATTCTTTTTCATTGAAAAATAGTGATGGTGGTTACCCAGCAGGTGACAAGCTCCAATCAGCCTAGTAGGGGTAGCTGTGGAGGCACATGCCTTATTAAACATAACCCATCACAGATTGAAGTGTTGCAAACACTTGCTAAATGCCTTGGCAAAGACACAGATCTCTCTGCCAAGTAACGTCTGAAAACTACAAATCTCAAAGCTCTTCTAGAATAGCTTTATAGTGAGGACCTAAGTGATCTGGAGATTTAAGCAAATCTTTTTCAGAATTTCAAGGTATCATAGTTTTATGGGAAATTAGGGAAATCCAACGTAAGTGGAAATTCAGTTAAATTCAAGATGGACACTCATGAGTTTTTAAACGTAGTGAATGCACCTAGCAGTTGCATCATGAATTATAAACAGTTGGAGACCATGATGGTGCATCTCTGTCCCAACCTCTTTCTAGAGAAGGATCATTATGGAATACTGACTTTTCATCAGCTCTTCCAAGGTCTTTACCCAAAGGTAGTAACTTGGAACCCAAGACTTACCCCAAGCACTTAATATTCTCTGTTCAGATATTTATATTACTGGTTTTGCATCTGCTTTTATTCACTCTATACAGCACCTATGTTTGAGGACATAATATGTCAAATACTATGAGTCCTGAATAAAATTTACCCTTTATTATTAAAATAAAATTAACATATCTACTGGCATTTGTGTGTGTGTGTGTGTGTGTGTGTGTGTGTGTGTTTGGACTACACACAAAAACTACTTCTGTACTTCTGTTTCTGTCTCAAGGATCACTCTTGGTAGGCTCTAGAGACCATTTGGGGTGCTAGGGTTCAAATTCAGATGGGTAACATCCAAAGCAAATGCCCTACCCACTGTACTATCTCTCTGATCCCCAGGATGTTCAATTCTCTGACATCCTATGACATATACTAATATGGTAATGTACGCTTCTCTATGATAAAATTTAATCACCCTGCATTGTGACATAATTTTTAATTCACCATCTACAGCCCTATGAGTAATTATCCAGTAAGCACTCAATAATATGTGTTGATTAAAATACATTATTGTCTTGAACTTCTGAACAATTATAATACATGCAAATAAATTCTATAATTATAATAATCTCATCTTCCTTTACTTCTCAATATTTGGTGGACTCAGTATAACTTAGAGGGCAAGGAAAAGATTAGATCCATTGAGAGTATATGTTTGTCTTCTATCCATTTGGAAATTTATTTTCATTTCAAATTTATATGGTCAGAAAACAAACAAAATTTGAAAATGTGTTATTTGGAGGCTCAGTAAATAACAATTCAAAAGCTTTAATATTTTAGCAAAATAACACCATATCTGAGAAAGTTAAATATCATTAATTAAATTATGGAATAAAACAAAATAATATTTTCTGTTTCTTTATTATTTTCACACTATTCATTTAGGTGATGGTAGATATGGTAGGATGAGAAGAAATAGTAAACATACACACAAACTATTTTGTTCTAATAAATTCTCACTTAGCCTTACAGTTTATCCCAGATGAAATTATATCATCATCTACTTATGAAATATAGATATATAAGATCAAAGCAACCAAAGTTGCCTTTAGCAAAATCTGTAGCCTCATAAAAATATAAACAATGCAGTTTAGACTGCTTTATCTATAAAATCTGACCAGTTAGAATCAAAATGTATGCTGCATACATTTTAATGGGTGATGCTAAGACAACTGAGATTGTTTGAAAAATGTAGCTGAATTTGAGGAAATAATAAAAATTGTGGTACTTGAAGATTTTTTTTTTAAAACATGCCATACAGGTCTAAGGATGATTGAAATTTCCTCTTCTCTGTGCACGGAATCTAAGCGATGCCAAGTTAAATAGAGATTTGTTGCCTATAAATCCCATTATCTCAGTGGGACACACACACACATAAACATGGAACTATAGTTCCTAGTGAACTGAGAACATTTTAAACAGTTCTCACCACTGAGCAGTCCAGTGATGAGAACTGGCTCAAGAGCTAGCATCTGAATTGCATTTGAACATCAAAGCTGAGTTTTGCCCCTTCCCTGTGTGGGTGGAGCTCACCATCCACGGCTGACATCAGGAGTGCAGGTTTAGGAGGGTGTGGGAGTAGGGAGATTGGGTGCATTGGTGATGGGAATGTTTCACTGGTGAAGGAGGGTGTTCTTTTTGTGTCTGAAACCCAACTACAGTCATGTTTGTAGTGACGGTGTTTAAATAAAGATTTATTTTTAAAAAGAAACTTTTTATGATGGAGAAAGTGAATGGAAATGGGCTGAAGAGGTCCAGATTTGGAGGCCTGAACCAAGTAAGTACAACATTGCTAAACTGTCCACTTGAAGAAGAGAGTGTTTAAACCAGTTGCTACAGCCTATGTTAACTAAGACATGGAGTGACTTGGGAATAGATTGATAAAGGTGGAGGTAGGTGCATTGATGGCCCATAAGCAGAATAACTCTAGCATTTAGAAGAAAGAGAAGACTTTTATGGGATAACTATAGATAACTAATTGGGAAACTGCTTTACATACCTAAGAGGATATACAAGAATGAGTTTCCTCAACCTGAAAAGGATGCGGAAATGTTATTTTAGCAGAAAGCTGCATTTTAGATAAGTCAATCTGTTGAAAGACCCCCCCCACTCCCTTCTGCATACACCTACCTCCACTCCCCTCCACACGTACACAACTTGTAAAGATCTAGACCTTCACAGGGTTCTAGAATGCTTATTTGGGACAAAAAAAAAGGGCACCTCCAATGGGTATCTAAAGTTAAACTGGAAGTGAGAATGTGGGTTTGGATTGCTATCTATCTCCCAAAGTTGCTAGAGTAAGGGGTGATCCCAGCTTTCAGGAAGAATTAGTATTCTTTGTGTATTCTTCTATTAAATATGATAGTGAGAAACCATCAGCTCCCCTAAACAAGATTTGGGTGTTTAGAACTGGAGCCACAGCTTCGCGGTGCTGCCTGTTCACTAGCCTTGTATCTGAACACACTCAAGAATACAAACTGATAGGACATCTCCAGAGATCTGTATCCTGGGAACAAGCTGTTGTTTGTGTTACTAATCTCTTGCATTGGTGATTATTGATGTGATAGCTAGCTATGATGTTGCAGTAGTCAGGAAAACTCACCCTGAACAGATATTTCCTTCTCATCTTTTTCAGAAACATCCCTAGCAAAATTACACTCACTTTTTTTTTGTGTGTGTGGGTACTTAGAAGAATAAATTTCATCTTGAGGGAAAATAAAAATCAAAGATCTGGCAACAACATTTATCATAAATGATAAATGAAAAAACATTAAAAATTAATTGGGGAAATTTAAGTATTAGTGTAATATTTGTTCTGGTTGATTCCTAGGACATATCCTAGGTGGTAGATTTGCCTCACTGCTGAGCCAATTAAATTACATGAGATTCTCTTTCCATCACACTCCCTAGGTGTGGTTTAGCTACTCTTCCTTCTTCACCCAAAACTCCCTCTCTTTCCCTTCACTGGTCCTTGAATAACTGTTATCACACATTAATGTGGAAGCTTGGTTAATCTACAATTTCATCCTTAAGTCTTTAACTATCAACAAATCTTTCCATGTATCCTTTTGTTCTAGTAGGGGATATGTGACATTTCACATTGGCTGGCAATCATTTTCATGCCCTCAGATATGCAGTTGACAGACTTAGCTATTAGTGCATTCACCATATCAAGCCACTAATCTGTGGGGTCAGAGCTACTAGAGAGAAAAATCTCCAACATGCCCCTCACAACGCCCTTTACTACTGTGGTCAAGAGCATGAATTAAAAGCAAAGCTGACGTTTGAGAGCTGCTAGAAGAATGTAAAAGATGCAGATGATACTTCTCATATTTACATTTAATTCATGTATCTAACCCTTCTGCAAACTGTATGGAGCTTGGAGGATAATAGTGTCTTATGCTAAGCTCAACCAAACAATGACTCCAATCATAAGCCTTGCAAGTGTACTGTACTACCTTTGCTAAAGAAGATTAATATAGTCTCAGATAATATAGTATGTGGATATTAGCTTGTTTTTTTTTTTCATCTTTTAAGCTTTTCCTTTTTTCATCTTTTGTTTGTGTTGGGGCCAACCCTGGTGGTTTTCAAGACTCATTTCTAATTCTGTACTCGAGAATTACTTCTGGTGGTATTTGGTGGTACTCCAGCATTGCTAGAGTTTGAATGGGAGTCTGATGAAGGCCAGAAATTAACCTCTGTACTATCTTTCTAGCCTAAACAGATTTTTTTTGTCATAATAACAAAGAAAGCTCATAATCAGTTCAGATACCCATAGTTTGGAATATAGGAACACATGTATTGATAATTGTGCTTGAGAGCATGCCAACCTTCCTGCTCTCTATCACAATCACAGTCTGATAAGCTCTAGATCAGTGTCACCAATATAAAACAAAATGTGATTTACACCTATAATTTATTTCTGGTTAGCACACTGAAAAAGGAAGGATGGAAAGAAAATTTATTTTAATGAAGTTGTTTTCTTTTTCAAAATTTCATTTTAGCAATATGAATTATAATTGTACAATTCTGCCAATGGTAGGGGAATTTATGCATACAATATTCCAACACCAGACCCACCAACCCCTCCACCATGGTCTCATAATAGGCCTTCAGTGCTCCTCCCCACATCTTAACTGCACCCCCTATATCATATATCCATGGTAAGCTACAACCTGTAGACCAATTATTAGATTCTGTTGTTCTCTTACTAAGAGTCTTTCTATCCCCATTATGCATTTATCTCCTTTTCTTGCTGAATTAATTCATGATGATACCCTCAAATTTTATACATATAGTGGAAAAACTGCATGATTTTCTCGTAATAGCCAAATAATATTTTATTGTATTGCCTAGATTTTGTAGGGTCCCCCGAACCTCAAGTACAGAGCCAGGAGTAAGCCCCGAGGGCTACCAAGTTTGGCCCCAAATGCAAACAAAACAAAATAAACATGAAGCAATTTTTTATTTTTAGGAAATAAGTATCAATTTAAAAACTGAAGCAATCTAATTCTTTGTTAAATTGGTATCAGTTTGAATCCAAAGGAATAGTGTGTGAATTGAAGCAATTTTTAAAATAAAAGGGTTATTCTATTTTATAGTTTATGAAAATGATTTACATAATAGTGTTGATTACTTTAAAATTTTTAAGATGGATTTCTTTTGGAAGAACATAACATCATTATTATTGATTTGTATTACAAGAAATTCAACTTCAACATGAATTTACATACAAGCATAGGAAGATTACATAATAAAAATTTATATCTGAAAATAGGTAAGTTACACTTAAACTTTTCCTCAAATTCAAAATCACTGTACTCAGATGAGAGTTTGTCAGTGAGAAGATGTTAATTGAATAATAATTTTTATCTTTATTGAATATTGACATTCTTTTTATTTCAAGAAGTTTATGGTTTATTAGAATTGCTTGAAGTTTAGAAAACCTTTTACAACTCTTTTACAATCTTTAAAAAGTTTTGTAGTGAATCTTTTACAATTCTTCTATGATTAACCAATGACAGTTTTATTTTAAAATTCATAGTCTTTCTTTTTTCCTAAAATTTTAGTGATGATGAGAATTCAGACTTCTTCTCATACATCCTGCATGAGTTGTAACAATTTATATATCAGGAATGTTTTTATTTAACTTTTATTCAGAATATGAACTAAGATAACTTTAATATATATTTATGTAGCAAAAAATTTATGAGGAAAATGTTTTAAAAGTTCAATAAATTTAACTGAGTTTTAACTGGGTCCCCCTTCATGATCAGAGATTACTTTTTATGCCTGGATAAAATTTCTTTTTAAAACATATATATTAAAAGTGATCTGTGACACAAGTTTTCTTTTTAAACTTCAAATTAACATTTGTTTATGAATTTGAAAATTAGATTAAGAAAAATATATATAATAATTTGGGGGGGATTGGGCCACACCCTGCTCTCGGGCCCATATGGGATGCCTAGAACCGAACCGCTGTCAGTCCTAGGTCAGTCGCGTGCAAGGCAAACGCCCTACTGCTGCCCCACCGCTCTGACCCCATATATGAGAATTTTCATTAGGCTGTTGGTATTGCAACAATGATGATATAAACCTAATAAAAAGCACTTTTAGTATTTCAAATTTTGAATTATTTGACTGGTAATTTGTTGCTTAATTGTGATTTTGTTTCTTTGTTTATTTGGGGCCACATAAGGCAGCACTCAGGGGTTTACTCTTGGCTCTGCACTCAGAAATCACTCCTGGCAGGCTTGGGGGACCATATAGGCTGCCTGAGATTGAACCCAAATAGCTCACATACGAGGTAAACACCCTACTGCTGTGCTATTGCTCTGGCCCCAATTGTGAATCTTTTAATTTTGTAGATTTTCCTTATTTTATAAAAAAAAAAAAAAAAAAAAAAACAAAAAACTTTCATTAGGGACCAGAGAGATAGCTCAGCGGTAAAGCGTTTGCCTTTCATGCAGCCCACCCAGGACAGACCCTGATTCAGCCCCCAGCATCTCATATGGTCTTCTGAGCCTGCCAGGAGCGATTTCTTTTTTTTGGGGGGTGGGGTGGGGGTGGGGTTTGGTAACACATGGCAGCGCTCAGGGGCTACTCCTGGCTCTACACTCAGAAATCGCTCCTGGAAGGCTCAGGGGACCATATGGGATGCCGGGATTCGAACCACCGTCCTACTGCTTGCAAGGCAAACCGCCTTACCTCCATGCTATCTCTCTGGCCTCTGGCCTGTATTTCTATTCTCTTTGGGTAGTATTCTCATACAATATTATTTAGAGGTAAGGTGCCTGCGCTAGCCTAGGACGGACTTCGGTTCCATCCCCCGGCATCCCATATGGTCCTCCAAGCCAGGAGAGACTTCTGAGCGCATAGCCAGGAGTAACCCCTGAGCGTCACCGAGTGGGGCCCAAAAACCAAAAACAACAACAACAACAACAACAACAAAAAACAAAACAAAAGAACAAAAAAAAACACAAAAGAACAAGCAAACTGATTTTTAGAAAAGATGAATGCATCATTCAAAGTTGAGATAACTTTTCAAAAATTTCTTTGTAACTTCTGTGACAAATCTCTATATCATATATATATATGTATACATATATATATATATGGCTAAAAATTTCTCACTATTTCTAACTTATTATCTTGACATTTTTCCACACAAGAACTCTTTGTTTTCCTTTGCTGTATGAAGGTATAATTGCCATTTCTCATATGATTTGTAATATGTTAACTTATTCTAGTCTCTATTTTGGAGTTTTTATTTATAATGACTTTTACATTTTCATTAAAACTGAATCAGTAGTATTCTTTCATTTTTTATTTCTAAGTCACATCCATATTTATTTTCTTAATCTGTAGAAAAGTATATTAAAATTAAGGCATTAATAAAAGCTTTAATTATCAATTACATTTTACATAGCTACTACTTTATGACTACCGGTTATAGAAAGAGTCATCTAAGTACACCATTATACTGATGTCTGGAGAAAATCATTTGTTCTTAACTTGCTGACCTCTTCTTAGTGGCCATACTGGAATAATTGACACCAGGAATGATGCTGTTTTCTGGAATGAGTTATACAATATGACAATAGTATATCTTCATATGATATGGTTAATATGATTTGTGATCCAACAAATATAAAGAAATTATGTATGATTTTATTTTTTTCTGTATTTTTTGCTCCATATCCAGCATTGTTCAGGTCTTGTTCTTATATACTCATGGGACTATATGTCTAACCCAGTTAGATATCTAACCCAGTTGCCCACATGCAAGGCAATTGTCTAACATCCTGTACAATTCCCCCAGTCCACGAAGTTAAAAGAATATTAAAAAAACAGATCAAAATTATTATTTAGGGATCAGTAGAGAATGCATGTCCCTCATGCATGAGGCCTTGGACTTGATTACTGCTACTATAAAATTTTAAAATAAATCCTAGTTTTACCTTTTTAAATTGCGATACATTATATATTCAATCTGTTTTTCTAGAAATATCTAACATTATTCATAGATAGATTCAATTGATTAGTTTATGTTGTGATATATATATGCTGTATTGGAATATATATTTTAGTCATATATGTATATGTATATCTCTATATACAGGAGAGAAAGAGAGAGAGAGAGAGACCTTCTGGATATCTTTCAGGGCAGCATTGCATTAGTCTAGTATGTCAATGCTATTTTGATTGGACTAAAAAAAATGTTGACCATACATCTTGGTAAGATAAATAAGATAAATAATTCCTACAAATGTTCAGAGTCTTATATAGTAACAAAAGTTTTAGGATCTCTCTAGACAGAGTGATGACATAACTTTTGTCCAAAAAGAAAAGATAAATGCTTTAATAGTATATCTTTTGTCTTTAAAGAATAAAGAACTCACTCAAGCCTGGTAATACTCCCATTCAATCAAGAGCACATTTTGTATGTCAAAGTATTCCATTGGGCTCTTATATATATATAAAGCAAAATTCATCAACTCTGAAAGGGAACAGATCAAGAAAAGTTTCTGTAACTGTAACAATGATCTAGTAGTTCTTATGGTGTTGGAGGTATAAGAAGACATGATACCATGAAGGCATCTTTAATGAGATACCAACTGGATGAATAACAATCAAGCCATGGGGTTCTGGAGCAGAGCTTTGATGTCTGTAGTAGGTAGTTATAATATTTAATCAATAAACAAAGACACTATCCAAAAAAAAAAAAGAACAAAAAGGACCCCCCCCTTTTTAATCTGGATCCCGGTAGAGAAAGAATATGATGTCGATCTTCCAAATGATTATCTGACTGGAACCATAATTATCTGTTGAGTCCTTCCAGGTTAGTCAAATTGATTGTTGGTAGACTCACAACCACAGTCTTGCAAGATGGGATCAGAGCAGCTTGGATTGGTCATGAAAAGGACAGGGGGCACAGACCCAGACCCTTATGCTAACCACTACTGTTGTATTAGTGATATTTCTTTAGCTCACTTCTGTGACTTTGAGGAAATCCCATGACAAGGGTTGAAGGAGGAAGAGACTGATTGTGGTTTACAAATAAGTCAACTCGTTCTATGATGTGAGTGCAAACAAAAATGGACAGTCACTATGCTATAGCCTCAGTGTTTCCTCAAATTACAAAAAACAAGGCCAAAAATTCTAGTTGTAAAAATCTCAAGATAATGTATTTGACCATCTTTTGATTTTAAAAGGAGAAATGGCCCAAAGTTTAATATGTATGAATTCATAGGAAATGGCAAATGGAAATAGACAGAAAAAAAATACAAGAACAAACAAGTCCAGGTTAATGCCTTGGAGGGACAAGGAGATAATGTGTGTGGGGAAATGAAGGTAAGAATGTTAAAGACTGAATAATGCTTTCCCAGAATTTAAAGGAGTTTGGATGACTAAGGAATGGGAGGGATTAACAAGAAGAGCTGGAAGATTAAATTAGAGAGGTTTCTTAATGAGTAGATCAGTCATCAAAAGCCTTTGAAAGCCATAGATATAATTTTAATTTTAAGAAAAATGATACTATGATTCACAATATTGTTAACAATGATTTCCTATGTACATATTAAAATATGATTACTCATTACTAGTGAATACCTCCTTCAGTCCCCTGACAACATTCCCAATATCCATCCCTTTAAACCACCACACACACACACACACACACACACACACAGTTTTTTGGATCAATTCTTTTGTGTTAACTTTGACCCCTTGTTGCTATTTTGTTATGTATCTTTGTCTCACCTATGAGAGAAAACATCAAGTTTTAACCTGCATGGATTGGGGTAAACAGGAAGGATTTTCAAAATGCAAGTGGCAACATGAGATTTGTCATGACCTTATTTTTGACATAATTTCTTACCTTACCTATTGAGAGGAGAAATGAATGTGGACCAATTTACAGTCTTATTCGAATGAGGCCTCTCTCCTATTTGTCATAAAAGAAAGCCCTCTCATTTTTATAATGAAACAATTGTCAAGATTATATATAAATGTATATATAACAAAAAGATACAAATGGAAGTATTGGGGGGGGTCTGTCTTTGCCTGCTCATATTTGTAAAAACTAAGAACAGAATATAGCAAGGCTCCAAGAGTGTTTGAATACACCTCTTTGTAAAACATGACAGAAAGGAGTGATTATTTAAATTGGACAGGAGTTTGCATTCCTGGATCCTTGGTGGCAATGCCTTTTGTCTGAACTATTTTGCTAGAAAAATGTCACAAAGGATAAAAAATGAGTCCAATAAGTTTTATTCAATTTTAGAGTCTATTATATATTCTGTTTTATACAAAGCATATAATTTTAAATTTCACAGATAGGCATGCCGAACATACACTTGGTAGATATACAGCTATTTGTACGGGTGAAATTGAAACCCTCCAGGGAGGGTACATTAATAATTCTTTCCTTGTAAGACAGAACAGCCATCTCATATTCCAAACAAAGCCTGGCCAGCACAAAGTGATTCATGGTCATTTATAAAAACTGATTACCAATCACAAGATCTTAAAGCCATGGCAACCTTTATTTTTCAATCTCATAAACAATAAAGCTCCCTTTTGTTAAGCTCTTGAGGGACCTCTTTCCCATAGAAGAGTTAGTAAATGCGAAAGCTAATTTTCCACATCTGACAGCATGCATGAAAACTGATGAATACACATATGATAAATATATATCTTTAGTAGAAAGAAAATAACAATGTGCATGTATTTATATAGAGTTTTCTTTCATTGAAAATTGTCGTTCAAGGTGGGGACAAACAGACTTTATGACTCTTTTATTTTAGTGCTCCACAGGCAGAAGTTTTTCTTGCAGGCAAAATGAAAATACTTAGTTCATTTGTTTTAGATAAAATTTATCTTCAGATTTATCACAAAAGGTTCTTTTGGACAAGATCTTAAATAGCAATTTCTATATATTAAATAGTGAAAAACAAGGGATTAAAATCATTCCTGATTTGTAGCTTAATCTTTATAATTGGTAAAGAGATTAGGAAAACCATTCATCTTTTTTTCATCATCTTGGAACCCAAAGTAACCAGGAGGTTTAAGCGTAGCTCTGTGAGGTCTCGCACACCCTCTTGTCCCCATTTCAATGGTTGAGTGACAGTGCAAAGAGATAACAGAAAGGAGCAAAGCTATTTCTTTGGATTTAAATTTTTCTGTCAATTTTCTTTGTGTGCTTCAGTGAGACAGTAACTTCACAAGGTGAATTAGAAAACCTTTGAGTAGATTTACCCACCATGTAATCAGAAGAGCTGGCATGGGCCAATTAAATACTTTATAAACTGAGCACAAGATTTGCATCTAGGAGGCCCCACTCAAATTTGATCTCTGACACATTATAGTTCCCTGAGTACTTCTAGGAATATCTTTGGAGCAATGAGCCTGGATAGTCTCTGAACACCTCTAGGTATGACTCTAACCCCAATCCTCCCCCCACACCCAAATTAAATAAATGATGAAAAGAAAAACTTCTCTTGAAGGGATGAAAAACCCAATTCTTGGTATTGAGATAAACAGTCTGGGAAAAAAAAAGGATTGGAAGCAAAGTCAATATTAATTTTTTATAGATGTGTACAATTTAACCATGAATTTGGAGGAGTTCCTTCTAACATTTTAATTCAGAATGAATTTTAAAAATTTAAGAAACTCTCCTAAATCAGATGACAACAGGGCTCTTGTTCAAGGGTAATGTGGCCAGAGCTGAATGACAGTTGAAATCCTTGTGTATTTATTGACATTCACTGTTATCTTAGGTCCCTTTATTATGAGAAAGTAGATTTTTAGATCTCTGTATTCCTGACCAAATATCTGAGTCCTACTCTGTAGTAGTGAACATGATTTAGCCTTTCCAAAGGGTTAGCAACATGTCCTGTATCTGTGGACACCTCTTTTGTTTTCTCTCTTTCTTGTTCTTTTAGCCAACTTCAACTCTTTGAAGCATGCTTAGGCACCTGCATCTTTTTCCTTGATAGTATAATTAGATCTATTCCAGTTGAAAATTTTGATTGCTGGCATCTTTAGTGATACATGGCTATTTCACTCAAAAATAGGCAGGATCTTAATTTTTAATATTTTTCCTTCTAGTGAAACTTGAAAGGGTTTAGTTATTGAAGCCAATATAATTAAAAAAAACTTAGCCCCATTTTAACCACTGTAGTTCTTGTTATATACCAAATATTTGATCTTTCCTGGATCTATTCTAAGCTGTATAAGCAAAAAATTTCCAATTTTTCAATGGCATTTTTGTAGTTGCCTTCTGAAATTCAGCTTTCAAGGAATTTCCTGATAAGAGTTATGTAATCAGGCTGGGATCTCTTATTAAAAGAACTTTTCTTTCCCAAAGCTTGAAATAAAGTCTGTTTCTCTCTTCTCAAATTATCAGGCTATCTATCAATAATTGAAGGTGAGATCAAGACTCTGACCTTGACAGGTAGAGCGGAAGATTTGCTGAAGTTGTTCAATACTGTGAACTAGTTTTTAGATGATGTTTTTGAACTATATGAAAAGTAAACTTCTTTTCACAGTCTTCCGTATCTTGGGGACAATTTCATTTACTTGACAAACATGTCACTTATTCAACAAACAGTCCTAGGAATGTAGAATAGAGTCAATGGAGGTTTCCATCTACCCTTTCCATCTACCCTTCACACTGATTTTACTGACTCATTCTCCTAAAGAAGTTTCCCCTTGGTCCTCACAGTTCCAAGAATAGGTCAGACTTTTTTCACTATATAATATATATTATATTATACATTATATTATATTGTACAGACCTTCATTTCCATTTTATGGGGAGTAGTTTCAAATGCATATTATAGAATCTAAGTCAGACATGCATTGAGTATCCAAATAAATTTTGACAAATACTCTTAGTGTCCTTAATGAAAACTCCTACTTTGTGACTTAGTAGCATGACTTTTAAAAAAAAGTTTTTGTTTTGTTTTGAATTTTGACCCACTTTAAACTGTGCTCAGTACTTTTTCCAGACTGCACTCATGGAATACTCCTGACAAAGCTCAGGGATTCCTGATGGGTTCCAGAGACTGAATCTATTTTGACAATATGGTACATGATCAGAATCTTACCTATTGTGCTATCTCTCCAGTCCCATCTATTTAGTCTTACATTTCCTTTTTTCCTTATCTGTAAAGTGGCAAATTACACAGTATCTACCACATAGGCAGTTATGTGGTTCAGATCAGTTATTCTATGTAATTACTGCTTAGTTAAATTTAGTAAGTTTAGTAAGTTCTGTGTAATTTTTTAGTATGATTATTAGCAAACCAAGTGAATGTATTAGTATTAGATCCTTGAAGGCATTCCCTATGAAATTTCAGTTGTGACCAGTTTTATGGCTAAGCAGTTATGTCTGGCTAAAGATTTTTGGTCTTGTGTTTAGTTTAGATTTAGCAGGAATCATGCTGGGAAAGTAGATGGCTGAGAGAATCCCGATAGTAGAGTGGGACTGGAGTCCAGCTTTCTTTTGCGTCTAAATCAGGGTTCCCCAAACTATTGTCCACAGCCTCCATGCACTGAGAACATTTATCTGACCCACCAGGATTTTTTTCTTCTTCTTTTAGTTTTTGTTGTTGTTGTTGTAGTTTTTGGTCCACACTCAGCTGCACTCAGGTTACTCTTGGCTTTGCACTTAGAAATCACTCCTAGCAGGTTTAGGTACCATATGGAAAGCAGGGATTGAACTGGGATTGACTGCATAAAAGACAAATGCTCCATACACTGTACTATCACTCTGGTGCCCTGCCAGAGTGTTTTTGAAACTGTTGCCTATTCTGCTTAGCAGCCAATTCATACCAGGTTGGCAGTGCACATTTGTTGGATATGTACCATACTCTATGACTCCCTCCTTCTTTCTGTTTCTCTGTTTCTCTTAAGTATGGTTATGTGCCAAAAGCAGGTACATAGTTCTCATTGAAATACTGGTAATTTTGTTGATTTAACTTTAGTTTTACTTCACTTTAAATATTATATTTGTTCCCCCTCCTTTCTTTTACTTCAAAATAAAATATGTGTAGGGTTCATAGGAATTTGTTTATAGTTTTAAATTATAGTGCGGTTCTCCAATGGTCTGAAGGACAGTGAACTTGCCTCCTGTTTCAAAATTTGAGGAACCCTGATCTAAATATTGCCTCCTACCATTAATATGACCTAAAACTAAAGCCTAGTAGCTCCCCTTTTAAAATAAAGTCAGAAAAGTAACATATACTCTACTTTGTTTGTAATAGTAACTTAATTTATATTTACGTTTAAAAATGGATTGTTAAAATAGGACCTTTCCTGTTGATATGATTTTGCTATGATAGCCCCCCAATTATCCAACTCTTCCTCCCTCTTTAAAAGCAGAGATCATGTTAAAGAGTGATGGTTTCATCTCCCTCAAAGTTACATCATGGAGGTGCAGGGAAAATACAGCAGAGTACAGAGAGTGAAGAGTTCTTTGGAGAAACCAGAGGTATAACGTGATTTATTCTTCTCCTGACTTCTCATCTCAAAGGCTACAGGTCAGGAATTTTAGAGAATGATTCAAAAAGCTTGATATTTATCTACTGAACTTGGGAGACAGAAGTGTTAGAATTGACTTACTTCGAGAAAAATTCTTTTAGAGAGGTGTCAGAGGAGACCACAAATTCTCTTATGAAAGAACTCTGACCATGAGGCGGCATGTTGGGTTGTGAGATCAGCTCTATAAAAACACAAAGATATTATTTGGTGCATAAATTATAAGTGGATTAGAATAAGGATTTTTATGGGAGATAGTACTATTACAGTGGATCAGACTTCCTTTGAATTCTTGTAGAGAGTATGTAAGATTAGCAATCTGACCATCAGTCATTTTCAGTATTAAAGTTCTTTATTTTACAGTTCATGTAAGTACCTATCTTTGGGGGGGTCTCTGATGAAGTCTTCAATAGCACCTTCACTTGTTCTTCACTGTGTTCTTCCTCTTATACTCTTCCCTATTATCATTTCTTTCATCTACTCCTATGAAGAGTGATTTGTGTTCCTATATATTATATTTTCCTGCCTTTCAGCTGTTTCTGCTCTCTGATTGGTTATATCCTACACAATGACCATACCAATCCAATTATGTATGCTCTATGCTATTGAAGTTTGCCAAAGCAACCAATCAGAGGTCTTGGTTATGTGGCCTCTTCCTCTTTATTGTCTTCATAACATAACCAGATAATAAAATTAAATCACAAGGAATATATAAGCAGCCATAAAAGTAACTTAGAAAAGAAAAACATAAAATTAACATTCAGAGAACTGCTATATATAGTCATTAGCTCAAAATTATACCTATACCAGGGCTAGCCACCCTGCTTGGCTGCACTCAACTCTTGTTTGAAGAAGCTGAGGCATAAGAACATTGGGACCCTCTTTATTACTCAGGACTGCCATTTTGCCCCTTCCCACAGGTTAGGACCCCTGCCTCAAAGTATGTAACTATATATATTGATTCACCTCTTCATATCCCACTGTGAGTATACAAAGACATCCTAACTCTCATCACCTACCCATGCAACATAACACAAGAAATACCTCCAGAACGCAAAAATTATAGTGGGAAATCAACCCAACATACTCAGTGAGTAAAGATGGTATCCCTGAAGACTCAATTAGCAATGACCAGCTATATAACCCCTCTAATAAAAACTTTAGAGAAGAAATGTTGAGGCTCAAAGAGGCAATGCAATGGGCAGCCAATAAAACCCGAGAGGAAATGAGAGCAGAAATTGAAAATGTATACTTTTGCTTCTCAAGAGGATCTCTTTTGTGCTTATTTTTCCTTCTCTTTCCCTGACTCTGGAGAGACCATAAATGATTGTCAGAGTTAAGAAGTGAAGAACCACGTAATTCAATTTTTTTATGTTCTTCCAAATCCCAGATAGATTTTTTTTTAAAGTTTTTGGGTCACATCTGGCCGTGCACAGGGATTACTCCTGGCTCTGTGCTCAGAAATCGCTCCTTGCAGGCTCAAAGACCATATGGGATGCTGGGATTCGAACCACCATCCCTCCTGGATTGGCTGCCTGCAAGGCAAATGCCCTACCGCTGTGCTATTTCTCTGGCCCTCCAGATAGGTATTTTTGAACCTATTATAAACTTGGGAAGGAGAGAAGCTTGACATTGAATGAAGGTTGGAAATTTTAATATTTAAACTAGAGTTTTCCAAATTTCTAAGTTACTGGAAAATCTGCAAATTTAACCAACAATAAGGAAAACTGATTCTATAGAGCAGGTTCACTGGGATGTAAGTGAGATGAATAAAGTTTTGTTTGATTTGCATGGTACCAAGCCCAGCTGGATCCCTTACTTTTCTTATGTTGCAAGACTCAAACAAACAAGTAGGTGTGAGTATTCTTTGAATATTTAATGTGTTGTGCTTAGTTTTAAATATTGTTTATATAATCGCATGAATAGGCTATAACTGGAAAAATGAAATAAAAATACCTAGTAGGTACCTAGAGGGTGGTATTGAGAAGCTATAAAATAGAATTCAAAAAAAGACTGTCTGTATAGAAATGATTATCTCTAAATAGTGGCCATTGTCAGATGCTTCCCCTCCAGCCTCTACCTTTTATCTGTACTGCCAAATGAAGTTACAAGGCAAAGGTGAATGTGGTTAAACTTAAAAATAAGTAACTTCTAATTCCCTATAAAGAAGTAATTCAACCAAGGAGAGATAAAAAGGTAGTTTGTCTTTCTGCTGCCTGTCTTTTAGTTTACCACCAAGCCCATACTTCCTTTATCTTCAACTATCTGCCCCAGGTCCCAATGCTGCTATAGAATACAAGCTCCCCTTATTCATTCCTCCTGCGTTTTCTACTTTATGTTCAATTAATCCCTTTAATCTCAGCAAAATTACCATTCCTTGTGCTGTGAAGGACCCACTGAAATGTGCAGGAGGAAGGAAAAAAGAGCTGGCATGATTCAAACCAATCAGTTAATGTGTTTGCTTGGGGCTCACATCTGGAAGTGCTCAGGTATTATTCCTGCCTTTGTCCTCAGTAGACCATATGGGTAGCTCAGGGAACATTCCTTGAGGTTCCTTGAGGAGGTGGTTCAGGGTTCACTTCTTGAGGGGTAGCTCATAGATATCTCATAAGGGGACTCTTGTAGATAGAAATTGTCTAGTACACAAACAGAGATTACTCCTTAAGGGATTCTGGCACATTAGTGAGTAAGAAAACACCTTACCTATCTCTTGATCTCCAGTGAATATTTTACCACATTCAGATCTCCCTAGTTTAGGTCTCCTGAAAATATAACACTCAGTGGCCAACTGCTCGATATATTTTGCGTTTTCCAAGATAACAGTAATTTCATAGAAAGAGGTGTTTTTAAATATGACAAATGGATATTTTTACTTATTATACACAGTTTTCTGGGTGAGAACAGTGAAGCTAACCCTAAATTTCTTTCTTTTTATTTTTTTAATTTTTATTTTGATCATAGTGACTTACATATCTTTCACATTAGTATTTTAGGTACATATTGATATTGAATCGAATCAGGGGAATACCTACCACCAAATTTGTCCTCCCCTCTTCCCTATTCCCTTTCTGCAACCCATATCTCCCACAATCACCCCCAGGCTGCTACGA
Organism: Suncus etruscus; assembly: GCF_024139225.1. Taxonomy (NCBI): domain Eukaryota; kingdom Metazoa; phylum Chordata; class Mammalia; order Eulipotyphla; family Soricidae; genus Suncus; species Suncus etruscus. Next base: position 86,267,788 of record NC_064859.1, read on the forward strand.
GTAAGTGGTCCCCTCTTTGTCTAGCTTACTATCAATGATCATACATCTGTTTGATCCTGGTGCCCTCCCTTGTTTCTCCTTCTATTTGAGAGGCTAACCTAGATAAATCAAGTTATGTGGTTTTGTTTGAGGGAAATAAAGGCAATAGAATGGGGTAAAGATTAAGCAAAATAAATAAATTAATTAATTAAAAAATATGCTGAAAAAGGGTGGAGTCCTTCTAGTGGCTATTGGCCTCAGTTTGAGAGAGGACATGAAAAAGGTAATTGAAACACCATAACAATACAAAAATAAATGTCAAATTAAATATCCAGTGAGCCCTACAGCAATAAAGAGAAGCACCACACAATAGTCTCAGTTCTGAATTCAAATTATGCCCGAGTGCAAAAAGAAGGAGAAAGATAAGATAAAATAATAGAAAAATAGAAAAGAAGACATCAACTTCAATATCTATACCAAAATAAAGACATAAAAAACTAATCAATCCATCAATAAATATATATGTGGAAAAATGATTATTTTGTGCTTTTATTTTCTTTTTCCCTTTGCATAGGCACAGTAATTATTGGGGATATTATAGAGGGAATTCCCTTGGCCTAGGAGATACAGGGTTTCTCTACCCCTGAAGTATACTGTCATGGGATTAACTATACACTCCTTGCATGATCATTTACTCTAACCTCGGTGCTTCCATGGTGTATGGAAGACTTCTGCTTCGTCATGGATGGTAATATCAGTTCTCTGTATCTAGAGATCTTGGTGGCTGTGCAGCTCAAGGAATGGATCTTATGATGAAGGCTTTCTTTGTGGTTCTAGCAGTTCTGCTTCTTCAGTGTCATTTTAATTCATCTTCTATAGTTGGTGTTCTTGGTCATTATGTTGCCCTAAGGATGGAGCCAGGAACAGTCTTTTGTTATGTTCTGGAAGACCCGTTCACTTGCTGTTGTCTCAGTCAGACCTCTGGAATTGGATATCTTGTTTATTGAACAGATTGTAGACCAAAAGCTAGGTTAGAGCTTTTTGTTGCTGTTGTTGTTGGTACCGGGATGCTTACTGTCTAGTCCTGGTTGTAACAACCAGCCATCTGTATATAGCAATCTTGGTTTTTGCACAGATCAAAGGGTGACATGTCTTCTGATTTTGTCTTATCGTTGGCTGGTGAGGAAGGATAACTTGCTCTTAGATCTAGTTGTTCTCATTTCCTCGTTGTCAGGTTATCAATTTAGAACCGGGGGCTTCAGAGCAGTATTATGAATGCCCTGGAGGGGACTTGGTTCCTGAAGCTGTTGTGGAGAACTCTGTCGTTTCTCTGTCTGGGATCCAGGAGTCAAGGCTGGATGGTAGGTTCCCTGTAGTATAGGTTAGTTCCCCATGACATACATTCAGGGTGGGAGATGTCCCTGTGTTGTAAAAAAGTATAAGTTCTTATCCCTAGTAGATAAGAGCTTGATTTTACAGGTAAAATTTCCCCTATTTTTAATATGCCTTTGCAGGAAGAAGTGGTGCTACCTTATATTGCTGGTGGATTTGGGGGTGAAGAGAGAAGAAAACAGACCCATGACAAAAACTAAAAATATATATGCTCAGATATATCTAAAGAACAAATAGTTTCTTAAAAGGAAAAAAAAGGATTAAATAAAAGACATAATTAAAGGAATAAAGTGGGGCTGGGAGGGATAGCATGGAGGCAAGGAGTCTTTCCTTTCTGCAGAAGGACGGTGGCTCACATCCTGGCATCCCACATGGTCCCCCATGCCCATCAAGGGGCAACTTCTGAGCACAGAGCCAGGAGCACCCTCCAAGTGCCGCCAGCTGTGACCCCAAAAGAAGTACAAAACAAATCAAATAAAAAAAAAACAAAAAGTAGAACAAAACAAAACAAAACAAAAAAAGAAAGAAAAAACAAACAAGGGGGAAAAAGAAAAAAAAAGAAAAAGGGAGAAAGTGATACAGGAGATTACATTTGGGGAGAAACAGTATAAGAGGTAGTGTTATATAGGTCTATACTTATGATAATAGTATAAGCTTCCCCATTGTCTTTTGAGATTTCCTTGTGAGGTGTGGGCTCCATGCTGAAGGTCCTGGGTAGAGTTCTTGCAATGGGACTCCTTTTGGAGCTTCTCCGGTATTAAGTCACAGTCCACAATAGGGAAAGGTGAGTAGTAGGGCCACACTGTGTGAGTCAGTCGGGGTGTTGGTTTTTGTATTTTCTTGCCAGGAATGTGGTGTGAGCTTGAGTGGGTGTCTCTTCACTTGGGAACTGGGTACTGCTTCGTTGGTGTAGGAGGTTGGTCTTGATGCCTAGTGGGTTAAAAACTAAAGGTGAAGAGTTATAACATGGTGGGGATATCGGGGATTGGATTAAGGTGTGAAAGGATAGTCAGGCTTCTGAAGGGGGAGAGGGGATAGTACATGGGAGAGGTTATATAGGGTATAGGTATGGATTTTTTGTGGTTTAGGTTTGTCTCCTAAAAAGGATTCCTATCTCTGTGTGCTCTTGCCCCCATATAAACATATAGAAGTTAGCTTTGGTACATATTATTGTAGTGAGATGGGAGGGCAAGAGATACCCTGACTACAGAAAGATAGGTAGGAATAGTACTTGTAAGGAAAGGAAATTAATAGATCAGCTTTTGGGTATGCATAGGTTTCATGTCTCGAGTACTAACCATTGTTTTAGTGAAGTCTATCTATATAGGTATTTACCCTTTGCAGTATTGTCCACAGCACCCTTTATATCAGCTTTCTTTCCTTTCCTATAGAGGAGGTAACCATGTGGTTTTTATTTGACCTGGATTGAATTGATGGTAATGAGGAGAAGAAGGTGGAAGGAGAGGGAGACAAGAAAAGAGAAAAGGGAAAACAAAACAAAACAAAACAAACCAACAATTAAACAACAACAAAAAATATGAAGTAATGAGAAGAGAGGGTAAATGAGCAAGGGCATATTAATTTGCTTGAACATATTCGATGCTTAGGCCCTGTAGTAAAAATCTGTAGGTCACGGTTGTTGCTTTGGTGGTCTGGCTGGTCATGCCTTCAGGTCCTAAAAGAAGGCATAATATAGAGATAAAGGGTATGTTAAAGAGTTATATCCAGACATTTACATGATGCAAGCTGAGTATGGTGCCTCGTGTGACTCAGCACCAAGGTACCACTGTAGGATATTCACCCTTTGTATCCAGGAACCCCTATGGGCAGAAAAACTGAGAGGTTATTTTAAATGTGGTAAGGTTAAGGCATTCAACCATAATGTTTTGAAATATTTCCATTGGAGTCAATAATTTCCCATCATAATTTTTACCTGTATTCCTGTATAAGATCCCTAGTAAATTATTATGGGCCTTTGTAGTAAAACGATAATTATGTACCTGTTCTCTCTATGCTGCTGTTTCTGCTGTTGCTGGTTTCTTTATGTTATAATGTGTAGTCAGGCTTCATGTTGTTTCTCTTCCCTTTGTTTTTGGCTCTACTTCCCATTATATGGTTATTATTACAGTGTTTGAGGTTTCTATCCTGTTACACCCAGTTATTTAATCGTGGGGTTTTGGTTACATATCTGGTGCTATTCTAGATACTTCAGAATAGTGCTATTATTCTGTGTTTATCTTTTGTCTTCTGGCTTGCTTCGTTTAACATAATATGTTCTAGATCCATCCACATTGCTGCAAAGTCTGTGATTGTATCATTTCTGACTGCCATGTAGTATTCCATTGTATATAGATACCACATCTTAATGATCCATTCATCTGTTGTTGGACATCGAGATTGATTTCAAGACTTGGCTATTATACTGAGTGCTGCAATAAATAGTGGGTTGCACACATACTTTGGGATGAATGTCCTTCTGACTTGGGGGTAGATACCTAGGAGAGCAATTGCTGGATCAAATGGCAGCTCAATTCTGAGTTTATTTAGCACTCTCCAGACTGTTCTCCATATGTGTTGGACTAGGGGGCATTCCTACCAGCAGTGGATGAGAGTGCCTTTCATACCACAACCCCACCAACAGAGATTGTTTCCATTATTTTTGATGTGAGCCATCCTCACTGGTGTAAGGTGGTACCGCATTGTTGTCTTGATTTGGATTTCCCTAATGATGAGTGAAGGTGAGCATGTTTTCATATGTTTGTTGGCCATCCTTCGATCTTCCTCATAGAAGTGTCTATTCATTTCGTCTTCCCATTTTTTATGGCTTTATTTGGTTTTGGGGGGCTCAGCTTTATGAGTGCTGTGTATATTCTGGATATCAGCCCTTTATTCGATATGTTGAGTGAAAATATTTTTTCCCAGTCAGTTAATTGTCTTCTTGTATTAAGGAGGATTTTTTTTTGTCATGTAGAAGCTTTTAATTTGATGTTGTCCCATTTATTTATGTTTGACGCTAAAGTTTTTGCCATTGGTGCTCCATCCTCGAAGACCTTTTTGATATATAAGTCTTCAAGTGTTTTGCCTATTTTATTCTCAATAAACTTTATAGATTTGGGTCGGATTTCAAGGTCTTTGATCCATTTTGAGTTGACTTTTGTATAAGGAGTGAAATATGGGTCAATTTTCAATTTCTTACATGTGGTTTTCCAGTTGTACCAACACCATTTGTTGAAGAGACTTTTTTTTTTGTTCCATTTCAAGTTCTTGGCTCTTTTGTCAAATATTAGTTGATTGTATATCTGGGGGTTTATGTCTGGAAATTTCGTTCTGACCCATTAGTCTAAGGTCTTGTCTTTGTTCCAGTACCATGCTGTTTTGATCACTATGGCTTTGTAGTATAGTTGCAGGTTAGGTAAAGAGATGCCACCCAGCTTCTTGTTTTTCAGTATGTGTTTGCTATCCTGGGTCTTTTGTGGTTCCAGATTAATTTTTTTGATTGATTGCTCTAATTCTTTAAAGAATTATGTCTGAATTTGGATAGGGATTGCATTAAATCTATATAGTAATTTTTCTGAAAATAGTGTTTGGTTGAATCATGCTCTCCAGAACATTGATATGTGGACTTGGTATCAATCTATGATACGGCAGTGCTAATTAGATAACATAAAAGGGAGATACTACTGGGATCAGAAAAATAAATTTTTGTCTGGTTTGTCTGTTAAATCTAAAAAAATCAATTCAATTTTTTAACTTGATGTAGTGAAACAATTTATCCCCTGATGGGGGTGACACTCAGAAACAAAACCAGTGATTGTGTGTTCACCATGGCTGTCATCTATTTGCTCAATTCAGCAAGACATTACTATTATGTGTGATTGGCCTTCCTTTAATAAATTAGGTCTATTCCCATCCCAATAAGATTAACCCTACTCTACCCCATAAAATCATCTTAAGTTATTTGGACAACTCTAGGCAATATGCAAGTTGAGATGTTCCTTTCAGTGTCTGGGACTGAGTGCCTGGGGTAGCTGGATGAAGAAACAAACAACAATGACAGGAAGTGTCACATCAAGAAGTGACAGACAAAAGTCAGATGTTGAAGGAGAGACCAGAATCATTATACCTAGATGAAAATGCAAACAGGGGGGGCCTGAACTTCTGGCGTCCCAGCTTCTTGAAGGATCTCTCTCCTTCCTGGGAGCCAGGAGCCTAGCAGTATGGGGTTCGGGAGGCCTCCGCCATGCTGGAGGCCTTCTTAACCAGGCCTGGGGGGGTGTGGGACTTGGGTAACCCCAGCACCCCTCTGCCACCTTGCTCCAGATCTCCAGGGCTTCCCCGGGGCCACATGCCTGGGCAAGTCGGTGAGTTGGGTCCCTTGGCGGAGCTTGAAGTTACCCGAGGCTTTCCCCCATTATTCATTCAGCTCCTTAGGGAGGGTCTGGGTGGGGCCCTGAACTTCTGGCCTACCAGTTTTACTGGTTGGTTTAGTAGAGCTGAAAGAGAAGGTGTTGTTCATTCTGAGAACTTTCCTATTGGCAATGGGTACAAAATGGAAGTGCAATTTTACTGAAGAAGGATAAACATTTTTAGAATGCTGTGTCAATTTTGGAGGGACTAAGAGTGAACATAGTAGCACATCTACCTTTATTCATACTCAGTCTGGTCTGTAGGGAGATAAGACATATCTGTCCTCATGGTGGTAGCATTTTTCAAAAAAAAATGACTCTAATAAAAACCATTTGCATCTCATATAATGTGTGCATTTTTGGAGTCTCTGGGAGCCCTGATGTCTTTTAGAGACTCTTCCACTGTCTCTCAGGAAATACTTCTGTGCCACTCAGAGTCTTTCTCCCAAGTGATGCATCTCATTATGTGAGCCCTTGAGCCATGAACATACAGTCCACCTCAGGTTTAGAAAAGGGATTCATAAGTGCCCCAGAATTACCTCCAAATCAGCGAAAAAGCTGATATCAAGGCATCATCACCCAAACTCTACATCAGTCATGAAGTTCAAAGAAGAGTCTCTGCCTCATCTGAGTGTTTCTGAAACAGTTACCTTTTCTGAGTCACTTCCTCAAGGATCTCAAGGTCTCCATTTGAAAAACAAAGGGATTCTCCCTGGGTTGACTTTCTGATGAGGAATATTCCTCTTATTGTACCATGACACTCCATATAGTTAAATCTACTTCCCTGATATCTGGAATTACTGAGAGAATCAGTAAATACCTATGTATCATTCTTTTGATGCAAACAGGATGGACTCTTGTTTGGTAAATATACTGTACAGCCAGCTTTCCCTTCTTCAGAGAAAATCAAAGATTGTACCTCTAAATTCTGCTCTGATTCTAATTTCAAATCACTTCTTTAAAATGAACAAAGACTCATACTTTATATCATTTCTATTTTCTTTGACCAGGCATCATAGAATTCTTTTAAGTCTCCTCTTTCTCTGGTTCTAATGTCTTATTAGTAGTTAAACTTACAGGGCTTCTCTAGATTATTTTTCTTTATTGCTAACCTTCAACCGAAAGTTAGGGCTTATTATTAGGGTTTAGTAAAATCACTGAGATATCATCCAAAATTGCTAATATGCCTTATCTTTCAACATTCCCAAATTACAGTCATCAAATATGTATACATTAACCTCATAAATCTTAAACCTTGGTTATGGTTTCCCATGCTTGAAAATTTCATTGTTGGTTTCAGGAATGTGGATTGTTGATAGGGAGAATGATGGGCAGATGTGAGGCCTCAAGTTTGATCCCACAAGATTGTTCCACGTTCCAGGAATCGTTCCTGTAACACTACTGTTTAAGACTCTGACACTGTTTAAGACTCTGTAGTGTGTTACCTTCATTGCAATGCAGACAAGTGTGCACAAGCACTTCAGCCAAGTGTGTGCTCACTCCTCCAGAAAGAATAAAACAAAAGCCAAGTGTACAAGCACTCCAATGTAACCAAATGTGTAAAGTGTCATCATGACAGCAAAAGGAAAGAAGGGAGGAGCAGAAATCCCAAACTTCATTCTTTTCCATTATACCTACCGTATTTTTCGGTGTATAAGACGACCAGGCGTATAAGACTACCCCCTAATTTTATAGTTAAAACATAGGTTTAGGCCTATATTCGCTGTATAAGACAGAACTTTCCTGCGATGCAACTGTTTGTACCACAGTGAGCCAATCACAACAAGCAAAGGTTCAAAGGTTATACTGTAAATGACTTCCTCTCTGACTGTGGCCAATCTGAGCAGGCTTTTGACAGTGTAGATTCGGGTCCAGAACATTGTCTAATTTGCATGCATCAAAAGCCTGCTTGGATTGGCTGAGTTAGAGGCAGTCCGAGCAGCTTTGCAGTGATTGGTGCAGGATCGAGTTGGAAAATTCATTTCATGGCAATATCTAGATGATTTTTGTTTACTGGCATATCAAAACGTTTTTCAGGATATACTCGATGTATAAGATGACCCCCGATTTTCAGTGCCGGAAAATACGGTAGTTCCTCAGGCTAGTGTTCAGCAACCAACTTCTTCCATTCTTCAGCCTTGTGTTGATGTATGCAGCAAAAACCATGACCCTATCTCCAAAGGCTTTCATATCCTTCCATTACACTTTATAGTGGATGAACCTTCCTCTATATTGCAGACTCTTTAAATGGGATATTCAAGGTAACTCTTTGGCTCTTCCACAGACTAAAATGAAGCTTGCTTTTCAGTAGATGTAGATACAATTAGTGAATCCCCAAGTCAGCAACCCTTTCTCTCTCAACTCTTCTCTCAATATGCTTTCTTCTGGAATGCTATCCAGTTCTCCTTTGAATATATATTGATGTTGGCAAGGTACGGTTAATCTTAGCTGTCCCTTCATTGGTACAAAACTCTTTATAATCTTCTTTTATCTTGTTAATGTTTGTGGCATTTGTAATTGTCTCCTTTTTATTCCTAATGCTGTTTATTCATATATTCCTCTCTTTTAATCTTGATTCCGTCTTATTAGAGGTTTGTTAATTTTGTTACTCTGTAAAGCAACATTTTTTGGCTTCTGTTTTATGTTCCCTATTGTATGACAGCTTTCTATTTTATTAATGTCTTCTCTTTATTATTTTCCCTTCTGTTTCTTTGGGTTCTTTGTTTTTCCTCTCTTTACTCTCTCCACACACACACACACTTTCTAAGGCAGAAACTTAGTTCAATAATTTTCTGTCTTGCCTTTTTTCTTATATAAACACTTGAGTTTTTACATTTTTCTATCAGTGTTGTGTTAATTGCATTTTGCAATACAGGAAATCGCTACATAATGCATTTGTCTAGTTTTAAATAGTTTTAAACTTATAGTACATTTTTTCTATTGTGTGTGAATGATGTAGGAGCATTTCAAAATTTTCAAATATCTGAAAGTTTTTCCTAGTTATAGAAAATACTTATTGCCTTGTACTCAAAGAACTTAGTGTAGCATCAAATCTTTTGAAATGCTGATACTTTATGGACCAATATGTTGTCTACTTTTTGTTTTGTTTTGCTCTGGTGCTACATCTCACTGCTCTCAGGAATTAACTTCTGGCTCTGCACTCAGCTCATGCCTCACAGGGCTCAGAGAATCATTTATGGTTCCAGAGATAGAACTTGGTCAGCCACTTTCAAGGCAAATGCCTTATCCACTGTACCATCTCTCCAGATTTTGTTGTCAATTTTGGTTGTAAAGAATTCATTACCTTTATAGATTGGAATGTTTTACACATGTTAGGCTATGCTGTTGATAATATGATTTTAACTGGTATTCTTTTTTTTTCTCTTTTTTTTTTTTATTTTGATCATAGTGGCATACATATTGTTGACAATAATACTTTAGGTACATATTTACATAAAATCAGGGGGGATTCCCATCGCCAAATTGTCCTCCCTACACCTCCGTTTCTGTCCTACCTCCCATTTCCTTTTCCCTCACCCCAGGGCGGCTAGAATATGTGGTCCCCTCTGTATCCAACCCACTACTTAGTAGTCTTGCACCTGTTTGGTCTTGATGCCTCCCTTATTTCCCCCTCTAACTGGAGGCAGGACAAGTTAGTTCAAGTTGCGTGGTTTTGTTTGAAAAAAAAAGAAAAATAATAAACTGGGGTAAGAATCTAATACCCCGAAAATGGGCGGAGTCCTTCTAAAGGCTCTCATCATCAATTTGGGAGATGGAGAAAAAGAAGGTGACTCCACTAGTACCAAAAGAAGTATTAAATATCCAGTGAGGGCTCCAGCTATATCGATAAGCACCTCAAAGAACAGACAAAACAAACAAACCAACAAAAAAAAAAAACCAAAACCAAAAACTAAAACAAACAAACAAAAATCACGCCATGGTCTTGAATTAAGAAACATGGTATAGCACATAACGAAAGAGAAGAAAGGAAGAAAGAAACAAAAATAAATATAATTAGGGACAACACTTTCAATAATCGCACCCAAACAGAAAAATCGACCAAAATAGATAAATAAATCAAAAATAATAATAACAATAAATAAAGGTAATATATATATTTATATAAAAAATAACCAAGATTTTGTGCTTTTTATATTTGCTTTTTCCCTCCTGCCCTGGCACAGTAAATATTGGGGTCATTCGAAAAGGAATTCACTTGGCCTAAGAGATATGGGGTTTCTCTGTCCTTGGAGTATACTGTCATGGGATCAACTCTAGACTTTGCTCATGATCAGGATCCTTTACTTTCCCGATGGTGTTTTTTTTGTTGTTGTTGTTGTTGACAACAACAATAACTGGTATTCTTAATTTTTTCCATTTGGAATTACTATTGAGACATCATCTTAAGAAAAAGAAATCTATTAATACAAATGTAGTTTGTCTACTTTCTTGTTTAATTGTTGAAAATTTTAATTAAATATCTCAGGACATATTACTGGGTATATTTAGAACAACTGCAATTTTCTGATAAATCAAGCTTTGTAACATTATATAAAAAATATTTTCTTTTTCCTTTGTCTAGTTATATTTCCCTTGAAAGTGAATTTTATCTGATTTCATTATGCTTTTCGTTAACTTTTACTTCATTATTTTATTTTATTTATTATTTATTTTTTAATAAATTTCTTTACAAACGTAATTGTAATTGGGTTTTAGTCATAACAAGAACACCCCTCTTCACCCGTACAACTTTCCCATTACTAATGCCCCATCTCTTCCTTCACCACACCCACCTGTATTTGAGACAGGCTTAGTACATCCCTCACTCACTGACATTGTTATGATAGTTCTCATAGATGTTATTTATTTTTTAATTCATTTTTGTATTTATTTATTTATGTATTTTTTGGTTTTTGGGCCACGCCCATTGACTCTCAGGGGTTACTCCTGGCTATGCACTCAGAAGTCACTCCTGGCTTGGGGGACCACATGGGATGCTGGGGGGTGAGGGGATCGAACCGCTGTCCGTCCAAGACTAGCGCTGACAAGGCAGACACCTTACCTCTAGTGCCACTGCCCTGGCCCTATTTTTTGTATTTATTTGTTAAATACAGTTTGTAGGAAAAACTTAGAGCTGGATATATTTTTTATCATCTCAATTTGTATCTTTTAAGTATACAGTTTTGAATAAATACTATACTTATTATAATTACAAATATAAATGTACATTTTATTCATGTACTTTATAATATAGAAATGCTGCTTTATAATGTTAATGTTTGATTTTTATTCTGTTTATTATGTCTGCTTTACATAATTTTTCTCTCTTTTTATTATACTTTCAATAACTTTACATTCTTAGTACATGTTTCTTTTTTGAAAAATTATGCACTCTAGTTTTTTCTTTTAGTGATTATTATAGAAATTTAAATGTGCATTTGTAACTTGAAGTCTGGGGTTAATCAATATTTTGACCCCTATCCTCAACAATGGCTCCATAAACATTCCCTTTATTCTCTGTAGTTTTGAATATTTGGGTATAAGTTTTGAGATATAATTTGCACATTATATAATTTTTCCTACTTAAAGTATATATTTCTTTGCAATAGGTGCCCAGGAGTGGAAGTGCAGTGTCATAGGGAAGCACTATTCTTAAGTTTTTGAGAGCTCTCCAAACTATTTCCCATAGTGGCTTATAGTAGGCAGTGGTAGGCAGAACACAGTAACCCAGGAGGACTTGTAATGGCCTCACAGATGGAGGAGGCCTTTCTCTGAATTTGTAAATCTTACAATTGAGCTGGGAATGGAGAGCAGTGAGCTTGAACAGATGGGGATGTGGTTATACTCCTGAAGGCTAATGAGAAATCAGCATTCCCAAATAGCAAAGTACTCAAGAGGGACCTGATCCAGCTTAGGAGAGTTTAGAGAAGGATGAGGGTGGTCATGCAGAAGCATCACTGCAAAGCATCTGGCTGCTTCATGAAACCTCACAATCTTTTCTTTTCCCTTTCTGATATAGTCATTGGTTTATCAGGGATGTTTGGTCTTGGCATATGTTAGAGAATGCCTATCTCTCTTGGCATTCTCTAACGTATTTTGAAGTATATGAATAAGTGGTACAAAAATGAAAATATGGCCCTGCGGCCTAACAATAACAGGGGAGGATTTCACATAAACCAAATCTAATTTATAGCTGGCGCTTACAAAGAGTTGTGGAACCTTACACATAATAGAAGCTTAATGGGTATTTGCTGAATTTAATGATTTGAATCATTTGCAGCAAAACAAATTCCACTTTGTCTGAATTGCTCATATAGGTTTCCTCCTCGCTCCATTTAGCACAGCAGGTAGGTAAGCTTTCCCATGTGCAGTTGAATCACAGGACTCAGGACCCTAGCCTTTTGTACACTGTGCCCTAAGTCATACAGGCGTGTGGCAATTATACTTATAGAGAGATCTTGACCTTAATCCTGCCTTTCCAATTTACCTGTCAGCAAAAATATAGTACTTTTAGTTGATAAATCACATTTATTTTGATATAATACTGCATCTGGCACAGAAAAGCCCTTAATACATATTTATTATCAACACAAATTAGGATTTTCCCTGAAGGTGGTGTTGGACAGCAGTTAGTGATTCACCTCAGAGCACCCAGCTAACATATCCATGTCTTAGGAGTTTTTGATCTGCTATCAAAAGCCTGGAAAAAAACTGGCTTGTGTGGTAGGATTTTTAAAACTCTCTAGGTGCATCTAATATGTAACTTGTGTCCAGTATACTGTTTCAGGTTCTTCAGGAATACATTTCCCTTTAGATGGGAGACAGAATAAAATAATTTTACAATTCATTATCTAACTTGGAAAGATGATAATCAAAGCAGTGTTTCTCAAAGTACTTGACAAATATATAGATAATGAACTGTCTCCCAAGCTATTACAAAATCGGAATCTTTGTGATGGGGGTGGATATTAGGGGTCTGTATTTTTAACAAATTCCCAGTTGCCTTTTATGCTACAGAGACTGAAAATAGATGTAGGTGTTTTGCAATCTTTGATACATGTAAGAATAAACTGGAGATTTTATTTTTTTTAAATATGATGTCTGAATCTTTCATTTGAGAGATTTTCATTTAACAGGTCAGGCAAAAGCCCTAGGGATCAGCAATTTAAAAATTTCCTCAAATGAATTGATTATTGTATTAAGAACACAGAACTGGAGGATATATACATACATATGTGTGATACATATATATATATATATATACATACATATAGTTGAATGAGCTTGAACTATAAAAGGAAAATTCCTAAAATAGCTACATAGAAAATAAAAAGAAAACTTTCCAAAACAAAACAAAACAAAAAAAAAAACACCATCGGGAAAGCAAAGGATCCTGATCACGAGCAAAGTCTAGAGTTGATCCCATGACAGTATGCTCCAAGGACAGAGAAACCCCATATCTCTTAGGCCAAGTGAATTCCTGTTCGAATGACCCCAATATTTACTGTGCCTGGGCAGGAGGGAAAAAACAAATACAAAAAGCACAAAATCTTGGTTATTTTTATATAAATATATATATTACCTTTATTTATTATTGTTATTATTATTTTTGATTTATTTATCTATTTTGGTCGATTTTTCTGTTTGGGTGCGATTATTGAAAGTGTTGTCCCCAATTATATTTATTTTTTTTTTCTCTTTCTTCCTTTCTTCTCTTTCGTTATGTGCTATACCATGTTTCTTAATTCGAGACCATGGCGTGATTTTTGTTTGTTTGTTTTAGTTTTTTTTTGTTGGATTGTTTGTTTTGTCTGTTCTTTGAGGTGCTTATCGATATAGTTGGAGCCCTCAATTCATGGGAGGACTGCCCTGGTTTGTCTCTAAGGAGGCGAGATTGGGGAACAGGTGACTGGGCTGCTAGAGCAGTTCACATGATCTGTGGTGGTTATTCATTGAAAATGTACCTCATTATATCTGCTTTTGCTTTTCTTGGGCAGCCCTGTCAGCCAACCCACCAGCTGTTAAGCAGTTCACAAGTAAATGCAATTTTTTTTTGTTGTGGGGTTTTGTTTTTTTTTATATTTTATATTATATTTTGTTTAAAGTCCTATGAATGTATATGTGTGATTAAAATGGCTTTTTCTGTTTGAAAAAAAAAATAAAAACCATTACCAAAAAAAAAAGAAAACTTTCCTCTTTCTTATGGATGAGACAAATTTTTTGATTCTGATATTTTAAGTAAAATATGACAATCCTGCCATTATTAGCTTAATATTAGCTTCATTTCTTTAAAAGAGAAGTAAGATCTATCAAGCCTAAGAGAGCCACCTAAGGGGACAGCCCTCCCTGAGTAACAGTTTATCCTATAAGGCAATCATCTTGGGTGACTGTCCATCCATGTAACAAGGTACACTGAGATGTCTACATGAGGGAAAAGTAAGTCCAAGGTAACAGACCACTTAAAGCAACAGTACAAAATAGTGAAGTTTGAACTGAAACAGATCATTGAGGAGAATGTTCACTTTAAGAGACAGTTCATCCAGGAGAATAGATCAGTCAGGGGATAATATATTGATATGACAGTTCACCAAATGAATACAGTATGTTGAGAGGAATACTCAAGCGGAAAATATTCTGAGGTAATAGTCCAGGTAGGTGAGAGTCCATGCAGGGTGATTGCTCACTAGGACACTATAGGAAGATCATCCACATAGGAGTGAGACCAGAGAGCTTACCACTAATCAGGATAATTCACTGAATATAGTTGTCTACATTGAGGAAAAGTTAACCCAGAAAATAGTCAACTCAAGGTTATGATCAGACCATCCAATGGAGAATCAACATGTAGTAATAATCCACAATAGGCCCATAGGGAGAGTTTAGCAAGGGGGCACTCCATTCAGAAGAACCCAAACAGGTGAACAGACTACAGAATAGAAAATTCGTCAAGACATGCAGAAAACAAAGGGAGAAAGTCTACAGAGAAGACTGTCTGCTGAGGAAGAGAGTTTATTAAATTATATAATTAGTCAAAATGGAAATTCCACCAAGGAAACATTCTACCATATGGGGCAGCCTAAGCAAGGTAAAAATCTTGCTCAGTGACTCACTTATGAGAATAGTCTACTTACTTACAAGGGTAGAGTCAATGAAGGGCAGTGCATAGAGTGTGACAGTGAAACCAAGGAACATATTGTCACGGGAGTTGGTCTCCTCATAGGAATAGCCCATTCAAGGGACAGTACAGTGATGGATACACTCAATACAGTTCAATCTTGGGACATTTAGTGAGTATAAAGATTTATCCAAGGAGACAATTTCCAGGGGGACTAATCCATTCAAATTGGTAGTCAACCCAAGAGGACAGTCTAATTAAGGTTAACATCCATGTAGCATATCAGTCTGCCCAGTGGGAAGTTTATTCTAAAGAATAGTCCATTGAGGGGGACAGTTCTGCCAGAAAAACAGCCTCATCAAGAGAGTATTGTAATCAGGAAGAGCATTCACCAAAAAGGTGGTCCTCTGAAAGAATGTAGCTGTGGGGTCATCAACATCAATATAGGGGAGTACTCATTTAGGAAGATAGAACTTTTGGGAGAGATTCACCTCAAGGACAGTCCATTCAGAGGACTCACACATAGATAGCAAAGGGTGATTTGTAATGACCTCAATTTTTTTCAATTTCAATTAATTAAGTGTTTTTTGGGGTAGCATGGGCACATTTGATTATGTTCAAGGATTATTCCTGGGTACTTCAGGCATTCTTGGAGCCTGTATGTAGTTCAGTGACTCACACTGGGATGAGTCACATGCAAAGCAAATGCCTTAATTCCTATACTATCTGGCCTCTAATTATAGTTCTGATATATCCAAATAAACTGAAAGCAGTTAAAAAGAGGACATAGTTAAAAATGAATATTGTTCTGAAGTCTGCTTAGCAGAACCAGTAAAGAAGACGAATAAAACTGAAAATAATCTATATGTATGATTTTTCTTATCATTTTACAAAAATGTACAAAACTGAAAAAATTGCAGAAAGGGACCTTTCAGGAAGAAAAACAGATAATGATGTGAGAATTAAAAAAGCAAAAGTGAAAAAGCATTTAAAAAGGTTAAACTTCCAATGTATGTAAATGTATCATATGATATTTATAATATTTCAGATCTTTGAGGAAAATCCATTATTCAACAATTAGAATAAGAATTATGCTAAATTCTAATGATTATACATTGGGAAAAATCGGAGAGTTAAATTACTGCCTCCCATAATATAAATAATTAATTTCAGTCCTATTAACCATCCTGCATTCAAATGAGGACAGTGACTGTATTTCTATTTCTACGCAGTTTTTGACCTTTATGAGTGAACTAGGTATCACCTCCGCAGAATTTTGAACTTCTCAGCCTCCAAAACTGCAGGAGTCAATTAGAGCAAATCCAGTCTCCCCATGTCTCTCTGTTCCCGTGTCTCTGTCTCTGATGGTCTTCCTGTCTCGCTCGCATTCAGCTGTGTCTGTGCATATTCTATTGGTCTGCCTCTCTGGAGAACCCTGGCTGATACATACACTAGAGGGAAAAATTTTAGACTTTGATTAAACTTAAAAGGCTGAACTGATATGCTGGATGAAGGAAACATAGGCTTTAAAGTTAAAGCAGAGAATTTTGATAGTTCTGGGCACACAGAGAAAATCCAGGAAAAATCTGATGCAGAAGAAAGAGGAGATTGGCCAGTCCTTTTTGAAAAATATGTTGTGTTTGAATAAGCCTTATTCCATAGTTGATCTCAGGAATGGACCTTGAATAATTATTCCCTTGAATGACAGCAACAGCCACAACAAAACACAGCAAGCTATAGAAAACTAATACATTTTAAATAGTTGGGTTGTTTAGAACAATTATCTCCATTTTTGACAACCCAGGTTCGACTCTCTTTCCTTAAGGAATGTCAGCAGATTTGAATTTGAATCAAATTGCATTTGGGTTTATTTAGCTTAAAAATAATTGAAACAGCCTACGCAAACGGGAATCAAGTAGCCTAAAGAAGTCTCTCAGGTACCACTAATATTTTGCAACTGAAATCAAGTTCTAATTGTTTTGCAAAATTATCCCCATTGCCTGTCTAAACTGATCTGGGAAGCTGACCCTTTCACTCTCCACTTTCCATTGCTTGTGCATCTCCAGTCTCAATGGTGGACGGAGGGACAGCTTCAAACACGTCAAACGTGTAAACATGAACCCGGGTTAGAAAAACAGGATGAATGCGGTCTGCTTAATGAATGTTCTCTTCCAACTGACTCCTCAGCAGGAAGGCAAATGCCCAATAGATTCAAGAAGTGACTAGAGCAGCCCGAAGAGGCCCACTGGTGGCGTCTCTGAGCTGTCTGCAGCTCTGCTTTGCGCTTCAGTCCCTGCACACTGAATCGTTAACCTTCGGCCCTGAGTAGGGTTCAGTGTTTCAGAAGTGTCTTGATTATGAAAAATCTGCCATCACTAATGGGGAACCTCTGACCCCGGTGCTAGCCCAGCCTTACAGCGCCACAGTGGCTGCGATTTTGATTGAAAAACAGGTCTCTGGTGTCAGGAACAAAGAAACTGGGAATTGGGCCACCTGTAATAGACATACTTTTATGCAGACCATGAAGATTCTTTCTTTTTTTTTTTTTTCTTGTGCTGTCAAAAAAAATTGATTTCCAGCATTGTCTGAACAGAAAACTTACAAATCACCATCTACAGATGCCTTTTCACCTGTCCATCTCAGGCAGAGCCGCTCACTGCTGGTTACAAGGACATTATTGAATAACAGGGAAGTATGGCACATACACGGATGTTAGGTATAGTCATATTGGCCCTGCCAGGTTATGAGGTAAAAGGGAAGTCCTGGGAAGGCTGCCTGGACTATGAAAATCTACTCACAATAGATATTTATATCTATTCAGCACTGTTTTTTCACTGGGGGTATGGGGAAAGCCACAACTAGCAGTGCTCAGGGCTTATTCCTGGCTCTACACTGAAGAATCTTTTCTGGTGGTGCTAGGGGGCTATATGGTATTCCAGGGATCAAACTTGAGTCAGCTATATGCAAGACAAGTTTCCCACTCACTGTAAAATAAACCCTATTTTTGTACTTTCAATTTCATTTTATTTATGTGTATGTTTATCATCATGGTCATATTACACTATTTTTGATTAGTGAAGTTTTGAAATATATATTTCAATTGGGATCTTTTCCTTTTCTTCTTCTTCTTCTTCTTCTTCTTCTTCTTCTTCTTCTTCTTCTTCTTCTTCTTCTTCTTCTTCTTCTTGTTCTTGTTCTTCTTGTTCTTCTTGTTCTTCTTGTTCTTCTTGTTCTTGTTCTTGTTCTTGTTCTTGTTCTTGTTCTTGTTCTTCTTCTTCTTCTTCTTCTTCTTCTTCTTCCTTTCTTCTTTCTCTTCTTCTTTCTCCTCTTTTTCCTCCTCCTCCTCCTCCTTTTCCTTTCAGGCTGTTCTTTGATTCTTGCACATCTGTGTGGAATTTAGAGTTAAATCAGAGATAGCTTAACAGGTTAAGACACTGATACATACTGGAGACTTATATTCCATCTTTGATACTGATGGACTCAGCCACAGAACTAGTAGTAGCCGCTGCCTGCCATGGGTGTGGCACGAAAACAAAACGACAGATTTCTATTTTGATAAGGCTTGAGTTAATTTCATATAAGCACAGCCTTATTTAACAATATTAAATAATATAATCCATAAACATTGGGTATATATTTTTGTTTATTTAGGTTTCATTTTATTTAATTTTAGTGAATGTTTTGAGTTTCCAATATTCAAACTTTGCTTTTATTTTAAAATAAAATTCCTTGGCTAGAACATCTAGTTCAAGTTTTATTCAAAGTAGTGAGATTAGACATTACTGTTTTATTTCTGAAGGCAGGAGAAAAGTCAAGCTATAAAAATTTAAATTAAATAGTCAGAGTAGGCTTCGATAAAAATGGCACTTGAAGAAAATAATTTCAAGGAAATCAAGAAGCCACAGAGGAATCTATCTAGGAGGGAAATTCCGAGAAGAAGAAACACACAGTCCACAGAATCTGAGACAGGAAATGTGGCTGAAATGAAAAGAGTGAGAGATAGAGAATAGATAGAGAAGTCAGAAGGGTTATGGATAAGAAGTCAAATTGAAGACACTTTAGGATGTATGCTGAGGAAAACTAGAATCAATTAATGATATTAATCAAAGAAATGACATGAGCAAAAAGTACCTTTCTATAGAATCAATGTCACTGCTTACTATTTGTGAATATTTAGTAGAGAACTAGGTAAAGAGAAGAGAGATAGGAAGTAATAGAAATTGAGGGAGGCGGGCCCGGAGAGATAGCACAGCGGTGTTTGCCTTGCAAGCAGCCAATCCAGGACCAAAGGTGGTTGGTTCGAATCCCGGTGTCCCAGATGGTCCCCCGTGCCTGCCAGGAGCTATTTCTGAGCAGACAGCCAGGAGTAACCCCTGAGCACCGCCGAGTGTGGCCCAAAAAACCAAAAAAAAAAAAAAAAAAAAAAGAAATTGAGGGAGGAGTTGATGATGGCTTGTACCATTTAATAACAGTGAAATTAGGTCAGAAGTATTCCTATTCTAGAGATATTACCAATGAAAGCTAAGTACTATTTATATCAATGGAAAGTGAGAAATCAAGGATGACAATATTATTTTTAGCCCTGTGCAGCCAGAAAGACCAATTTGGATAGAGAAAGCTATAGGGGAGCAAAATGGGAGTGAGGGAGGTGAAGAGTTTGGTTTCCAATATACGGAATTTTTTCTATTAAATAATAGATAGAATCTGAGATGTTTATAATGATTGAGTAGATAGACGAGCCTGAAGTTCAGGAGAAATGTCTAGGCTAAAGAAATAAATTTAGGAGTCATTAGTATAAAGATGCTTTTAAAATTACAGGATAATTGTGTCATCAAGGGAGTGATGAAGAGGGAAATATAATAAAATTGAGGAATTAACGTAGATCACCTGGGTATGAAGAGTTAAGATTCTAGAGACAATTAGAAAAAAAAAAGAACAGGAAGAGAAAATGGGTGAGATGGACAACAAAAGTCTAGGTTGTTTTGTGGAAGGAGTGTCAACTCTTTTAAAACTTCAACTGTTAGACTATTTATTTTAGATTTTTAAGCTTTAGAGTTATAAATAACATTTGGTACCCTTCCACATTAAATGAAAATATCCTACTTAAAATTCTGGGATCCCAATATAAGATGGTAAAATACAAGGATTTGGAAATTCATGTGGGGAGTCAGTGATAGTTTATGTACTTGTCCATTGTAATTGTATGTTCTTAGAGGTTCTCCTTGGTCCTTTGAAATTTATCTTAAGCTGCATGGAAAGTATGCCAGATTTTCCATACTTTGATCCTGTCAGTTTTAGCATATTGGTAACAGAATTAATTAAAACAAGATTAAAATGATAAATATTTGGGAGCAAAAATAGTGAAAGTTTGATATCTTAGAGATTAAAAATGTAATAAAAATTATAAAGAAATTAAAAAATCTAAATTGACAAGCAAGTCTAATTTCAGAACTGAACATTTACGTTTAGGAAATCTTATTTTTTCACTTGAAAAGCCATTTATAATATTCTGTAACTTAATGGATGCATAGACAAAATGGTAAGCCTAGAACAAAGCATGTCAGAAGGTCTTTAGAGAGAACGGAAATTGTATCCCAGTTGTTGTCACAGAGTATAATAGCATCTCTAGTCATGATGGTAGGTACTATTTCTGCACCAGTATAGTGGCCCAAAATAGATCACAAAAGAAGGAATAAACAGAATGTCATTATCCATATAGTTCATTTAATTTAGTTGTAAATTGCTTCATCTTGAATGGAACTGGAGAATATCATATTAAGTAACGAGTTAGAAGGACAAATGCCAGATGATTTTATATATCTTTGTTAGATAGGACAATAACAGGAGTAATTTAAGCTATTAAATGGGAAATACACAGTTTTTTCTTGACCCTAGGTAATAGAAATGAGAAGTGCAGGTAAGGAAAGAAACTCAACTGGGAAGTAAGAGGTAAGGGTCCAAACATAAGGTTCCAATGTCTCAGGCATTGGTGAAGTTTGAGATATATATATATCAACTACAGAGTCAACAACATTGTAAGTATGAGAATCAAATTACAACCACCAAACTGAAAAATGTGCCTGTCAAAGATGCCAACTGGAGGTGTGTGTGTGTGTGTGTGTGTGTGTGTGTGTGTGTGTGTGTGTGTGTGTAAAACCTGGGGACCTTGGTTGAAAGAAGTTGACACTGGGAGTGAGATAGTGTTGATACATTGTATGCCTAAAATAAATTTGAATAACTATAATTAATAGTATTTTAATATTATAACATCATATGTAAAATAAATAGTTGAAATAAAAGATGTATCTGCGGCTTTATATTCATAGCAACATTATTCACAACAGTCATCTCTGGAATCAGTTTAAATGCCCATTGACAGCTGGTTGAATAAGGCAGTGGTATATATACTCTGTCATTAAAGAAGATGAAATTGTGCTATTTTGGACAGCATGATGGAATTCAGCATAATTATGCTAAGTAAAATCCATAGTAAAGTAAAAGACCATTATTGAATGGTTTCATTTATGTGAGGAATACTTGAGGAATGAATTTGAGAAAAAAAAGACCAGATAAATCCTGCTATTTAGACTAAAAATCATAGTGATTACTGAAGGAAAGGAAGTAGAAGATATACGTAGAGGAGTCATTTTGGTGATAACATGACTCTAGAATTTTGATGGTCAGAGCATTGAATCTGATACACGTGAGGTATGTTAGAGGTATGTTACACTGTACTACACCCGTTAAATTCCAGAAGTGTATAAACAAATGATAATTCAATGCCAAAAGAAGTGAGTGTGAAAAAAGGTAGATTTTCTTACGTTAAAGTGAAGGAATACATTCTCCTCAGTGGTGGTGCATGTTTGTAGATTTTGAACCTCTGCACCCTTATAAAGCTGTCTTTCCACATTAGAACAAATGCTTTGGCCTATGGTGGCTGCAGAAAACTATAATTTCCTGCAGGCATTTATGGCTATTTGATGCTTGCCTTTGATTTGTAGTGCAGTTATTTTGTCTGATAAATATGTGGTCTCCTGCTTTAATGGCCCTGAATGCCTTCATGAAAGGAATAGACCAGCTAGGTAGCAGGTGGTTATTTAGCCAGTCAAACAAATAATAAACTTGATTAAATGAGATAATGCATGTACAGCAATTTAGTACAAATATCAAATCACCTTCATTATAACTGTAATAATAGTGCTAATTATTATGAGGTGTGTGTGTGGGGGGGGCACATGTGAGCTTCTTCTCCAAACTCTAAACCACAAATTCATTCTCTACTCACTTCCTGTTCCATATTCTTGGGCCCTAAGTATACTTCTCCTAGATTTCTCATACTCTCAGACTTGAACTGGGTGCAGCCAGTGTAACTTTGAGGAGAAAGAGCTTTTGACGTGGATATCCTTCCTCTTCTGTAGCATTCACTTAAGCTTGTATTGAGAGGGAAGTAGTAGATAATTACCAACTATTTTCTTCATAGTGCCTAATTTTTCCAGATTTGGGAATCTTACTCCCTTACAGCTCTAGCACAAGGTTGGGAAGACTCATTCTCATGAGGTTTAATGGACTGCATCGCCCTGTGTGTTTTTCCTACCTACACTCTATCTGCATTCTTGCAAGTGGTTCTATAATTAATTACTCCTTATCGAATGATACACATTCCTAGTTCTCTGTACCACTATCAAGATAATCCTGGAGGCTTTTCCCACTTTTTATTTCTAGTCAGACTTCACTGATTCTTTCTCCTTTCAATTCCGTATCATTCTGAAATCACTGTTTAGGGTTTATTTTCTCTTGAATGCTTTGTACAAAAGACAACAAAGATTTCAGCAAAACTCAATAAGATATCGGAGGCCATCTTCTTAAATTATACCAACAAGTCTCCATAAACTCCACGTTTTGTATGTTCCTTTATATCATTTTTTAAGATTGACTTAGAGAATGGGTCCCTCTTCTGATGAATTCTGGTCCTAAGTTTTGCATTTCAGTGCCTAGTAGGTGCTGCTGGTAAAATTGCTCAGAGAACTATGGGAGACTTTAATCTTGGATAATATTTGGGACCTGAGTGATGCAGTATAGTGGATAGGGTACTTGCCTTGCATGAAGATGACCTAGGTTTATTCCCAGCACACAATATGATCCCCCACGTCTACCAGGAGTAATCTAGGAACACAAAATCCGATCTAAGACATGAGTACCACTGTGTGTGGACTAAAAACTAAAATAACTAAATAAACTCAGGATACTTATAGAACTCTGGGAAAAGGATTTACAGTTAGAGGACATTCAAATTCACAGAACAGAGCTAGTTTATGTGCAATTATCCCATTTTTATTTGACTTCTGATATTTATCCTACTTCTTTATGAGTGTAATGCCTACCATAGTCCAAATCACCTCCCAACATTTATTTTGTCATGTAATGTAGTTTTTATTTATTTATTTATTTATTTTTTTAGTATAAGGTTTAATGGCCAAACTTAACTAGCACACAATGTCACATTATTGTGAATATCTGGGCCAGAGGACTGCATCTACTAAAAAGATCTTATATGTAGTTATGTTTCAGACCTCACTCAGAATGTTGAGAGGTCAAGTTGGGTAATCTAATGAGCTCTCTTGAGATTATACAAATCTTAAATCGGCATAAGATGAAGCTCTAGAGATCTTAGAGTGAGTTCAGAATCATCATTCTGTAATGTGAAACAAGGCCTCTTGATTATATTCAATGAAAATTTGAATACACATTGTTTTCTATATATGAATAGGCCCAGTTCTTTGTCTGTCTTGAGACACAATGTACTTCCCATACAAACAATGGCCTGTGATGAAGGGTATTTGTCAAAGAAAAAGTAAAGACTCGGGGGAATTATAAATAATCTTCCCTCTGTAAGAATTTTTTCTCAGAAAAAAAATTGAGACCTGCTTTTTTAATTTGAGGTTTGTGAAAAGTCTAGACTTCTTCAGAGATAGGAAAGTTAAAAAAAAAAAAGCAATAATAAGTTAAATGAGAATAACAAAACAAAATATAAGTTGTTTTCCCCTCTTAGGCTTTAACCACTATCTGACAAATATTTTCATACTATTATCTTCATTTTACATACCTTATTATTGGTATAATAGTGGAGTTGTTTTATGTGTTAAATCAATCAGGGGAGGGGAATAGACTATGAATTCTTCGGTTACTTGAAACTTTCATGTTCTTTTTCCAATTTGATTTAATTTTACGGCAACAGAAAACACCAAAAAATTGTGAATAGTCAGATGCTTCAGATGGAGCAGAGTTTATATTTATTTTTATTCAAGGTCATTGTATAACAATGACCAATATTTGAGTAGCCATTTTTTTCTAGAGCTATCTGTAAAGCTGGCAGATTTTAGATAATGTTCTATAGAAGCCCCTAGAGATCTTAGATGTTAGAGCTTACAAAAAATAGCTTATG
Source organism: Suncus etruscus (assembly GCF_024139225.1). Taxonomy (NCBI): domain Eukaryota; kingdom Metazoa; phylum Chordata; class Mammalia; order Eulipotyphla; family Soricidae; genus Suncus; species Suncus etruscus. The sequence continues at coordinate 86,292,122 of NC_064859.1, forward strand.
TTACAGAGTTCATCACAATTAAGCTACATATAGATGATTCTTCCAATTGTAGTAAATAATATATTTTCACTGTGTACTTTTGAAGCTTCTTAATACCTTCTATTAATTCAACTTTAACACCAGAAGACTTTGACTCAGTGGAAACAGGAGGAACTTACTAAAAGAAGATTTTTATTATTATCATGCTTAGCATGTTAAATAAGATTTGCACATAATGCAAATCTCTGAGTTCTGTTGCTCTTTGCACCTTCAGGCAGAAAGAATTGGCCATCTATCCTCTACTCTGTGTTTCAGTCTTAAAACCAATCCTTGCCTCCTGACAAACAATTCTTTCAAATCCAGGGTTAATCCATTTTCAATGGCCTTTGATGTGAACACTTGTAAGTGGCTTTAAAAATGTATTTCCAATCATTCCCTTTCAGTCACCTCAGGTCAGGGTAATTTGCCTGGGAGCACTGGTTTATAGTCAAGGTGCTGAGGACCCCAGACAGACTTGTAAAATAAAGAAAAGTATCCATAAATCCATATGTTCTTGTGACATTTTCTAGAGGTGGAAAAAATCTACATGTATATCTACATAGTTTTAAATTAATATCGATAAATTTATGATTATTAAGCTGCAAGTTATTTTTTAAAATGTGTGATTCACAGGCTTTTTGAAAAATAGAATGCAAAATCCATTAATATCAGCATGAAAAATGAAGTCTACATGTTTGGCATTCTGATGTTGCTTCCTCCCCAGAAAAGTTGGCATCTCTGTTGAGAACTGACAATATTTTCTTTATTTAAAAGCCAATGGTGGCTTCAGTAGTTGGTAATGAATTCTGGGTCGGCAGGTGGACTGAATGTTGATCACAGAGAAAATGAGAGTTAATATAGTCCACTCTACAGATCCCCAGAATTTTCATTTTAACAAGCACAGATGATATGAGAATTCAACAGTATCCTCCCACCAAACGGACGCTATTGCACCCTTTACTTATTTCCTTCCTCCCCTTTTCTTATTTCCTACCTCTCCCTAGTTGGAGACAGGTTGACTAGACCACCTGCCTTTCATATGTAATGACCAGATCATTTATTAGTAACTCCACTCTGATAATTCTTCAAATTGTTTTTGATTGCAAGCACTGGATAAGATGAATAATTTTGAAAATATGGTTTGATTTCAGGTTGCAGCTATTTTATTTTTATCTACAAGTTTTAAATGTGCTCACTGTGGGATAAGTTGAGAAAGAGCACCATACTGGAGTGCATGGAGAATTGCTAATCAAAAGTTATTTTTTATTAATATGGAGCATAAAACTTGGTTCTTAATCTGAAAAAAAAAATCTAGCTAACAGAATCTAGCATAGAATATACAACATGAAGATGTTAACAGCATTGGCTCAGTATTGTACAATAAAAGGTATAGGGACATCATTGAAGGATGGGTTTATTGGGAGTACTCATCATGACAGTGATTCTTTGTATTAACTCTGCGAGGAAGGGAATTACTGCTACCACTTTACTGATGAGAAAAAGAAGCATTTGAAATAAAGCCAAATGGATCTAAAACAATTGCAGAATCAGAGCTTGAATGAAACTGGCAGCAGAGTTTTTAGGAAAATAAAACATAGATATCAACCAGGAAGGTAAAATGTAATCGTTTTTCTCTTTCACTTTATTTAAGCCTCATTTGGAAGTTATACAAAAGAAAAATAATACCTGGTACATGAAATAATTTAGTTCCATGTGGACATCATGAAGATTCTGAAGCAAGTTTCTATTTAAACTAAGACCTTTATCAGAAAAGAAGAACCAGATTAACCAGATTAACCAGTGGGAAATGTATCACCTGTCAATCTAGTATCTACCTATTTGTCTATAATCTATTTATCTACAGATCTACTTATATAGCCATCTAATCTCTTATCATAATAATCTTATTATCATAATAATTATTATCATAATAATCTGATTCTGAAAGGCAATTGGTTCAGACAAATATGATGCATTAACCATGACTTACTCCAAAGTTTACCTCTTAAAAGCACCAGACACATCGTCATGGGCAGCAACAGAGAAGATTTTAAATTAATGTGTAAATTTATTGTCTTGACCCAGGTACTCCACTGGAGCATGCAAATATCACAGTTAACAAATAGATAACTAGGCAGTGTTCAGCATGAGATTGTGTAGGAAAACACTGTGTGCAACACTGTAATTCTTCAGTATAATACATGATCCAGTTTTACATACAGGTTAAACAAATTAATCTTTGCCTCTCATATGAATTTTTATTGGCTAACCATTCAGTCATTCAGCTACTTTTAGTTTGGAGCAATTTCTGGCAGATGATACTTTTCCTAGGGCTTAAATGACAGGGCAACTGAAGATATGATACAGATTGGCAAGTAAATAAGTCTAAATATGTATTGAACGTAAGTTCCATTATCAGGGACAGTAGAGCAGTGACTTGGGCTACCATTAAGTGGGCAGATTCCTTTCAGTAGAATGGAGATCAGAGAAGTTAACAGAAAAATGGGCAAGGCTTTGTCAGATAGAATCAGGAGCAGGCACTCTGCATTCTTTACTATGATTGTCTGATTTAAGAGGCCAGGTGAAGATAGAAGATATGAAATTTTAAAAGGGTGCTTAACTCTTGATTTTTCCATTTATCCTTTCATTACAATGATTGGGACTTAAAGTGTTTACAATTAAAGTTAATGAAGGGTTTATTGCTCACGACAGTTTATAGCAATTAGACTCTTATTTTCCCCTCAAAGTGGAAGAAGGCCCCAGGCAACCTCTCCCCCTAGTTAGAGAAGTGTAGCAAGCACTCTGGGTAGAGTGTTTTAGGGAAATGAATCTGAAGCTGGGCTTTTGCAGTGTGGGATAAAGTATAAAATGTGTCACAGCATTTTGGAAACTGGATAGTGAGAACAAGCTGTTGGAGTTAAGGGAATAAGAACAGGCTTAGTTCTTTTCCCTGTAGAACCTGAGGATTCTGCGGCCAGTTTCCTGATGATACATTGGAGTTTGAACTTTATAGCTTTTGACCTTATCTGACTTTATCCCTTCTACCTGCCTTAGCCTAATACTTTGGGATGAGCTATCATTCTATCTATCTATCATTCTATCCATCTATCCATCTATCCATCTATCTATCTATCTATCTATCTATCTATCTATCTATCTATCTATCTATCTATCTATCTATCTATCTATCTATCAATCATCTATTTATCATCTATCTATCATCTATCATACATCTATCAAATTATCATCAACTACTTGTAGATATTCTCTTTGGGGGGGTTGGGCCACACCTGGTAGTGCTTAGGGGTTACTCCTGGTTCTGCATTCAGAAATAGGTGCTGGCAGACTCAGGAGACTATTTGGGATGCCAGGAATCAAACCCAGGTCTATCCCTGTTTGACTGCATTAAAAGCAAATGTCCTCTCTGTTGTGTTATCCCTGCTTCCCCAGTTTGTATCACTTTCTTACTGTGATTTAAGGACATTTTCAATAACATTTTACATTATATATTTAATATTGGATGGTATAAAATAGAGCAGGGTATTTCTCTAAAAGTATATTAGTTCTGACCCAGGGAATTATCCTTATTCAAATTTTACCTTAGCTATTATTTTCTAGAATTTTTAGGATTGACATTAATTTCCCTGTATACAAGGTAAGAGACCTTGACTAGATGCAGAGGATTTCTTCAAATATATCTTGAGCACCTACATATCTCAAACTAACTTTAATAGATCAGCTTTAGTTGTTTACATTTCATGGAAGTTTCAAATTTATGTTGATGCAGTGGTTCATACTTGGATGAGGTTTAGCTAATGCAAATTACTGCACCAGTGTTAATGTGTTGAAGATTTCTATGACTAAAGACACCATTGATTGCTTTCCTCTGACTGCCACTTTTCCTGAATACCTTCATTGTATGTGACTCCAAAAATATCCTCTGCTATCCCAGACCATGAGCTGGACATTGACCACAGAATGTCCACTTCTGCCAAAGATTGGATGTCTTTGCCCTTGTCCCATCTCACTGGTTCTTATGTGGAAGCCTACACCTCATGGTGATAATATTAGGGGCGAAGTCTTTGGAAGTTGTTTATAAGGTATTGCTGACTTTTAGACTGCCTCCTCCCTTCTGCCATGTGCAAGTGATGTTATACATGCTGACAGCCATCTGTGAGGTAGTGAGCTTCAACTTTGTATTAAATATTCTGGCATTGTGATCTTAGACCTCCCACTCTCAAGATTTATGATAAATAATTTTTTATTTAATTACAATAAGCTGAATGAAGTGTTACACATTCCCATACATAACTTCTCACATTCCATGGAGAGATACTTATATTCCTTTGTTATCACCAGTCATATGTTTGTTGAAGACAAGGATAAAGGAGATAAGCATTCACCTCACAGAACATATATAAGCATCAATTCTGCATTAATACAATGTAAATGATCTATCTTAGTGTTCGACTTGACTTTCACCTGATTGGAGTAATCATTGTCTACATCCAAGAACTAGAGCTGAATGTTCTCTTCCCTCCAGTTCCACATCTATGCCATCTAGCTCATCTATGTTGGTTTTATTCTCCACAGAACACCTCCCTGCAAATAGCCCCTTATCCTAAAGTTTGTTTTCCTGACCTTTTGTCAGACTGAAATATTCAGTGTTAGCAATATCATCCCCTTTCTTTACCTATCATTGTCCAATCTTACTAAGTTTCCATTATATTGCTTGTCACTTCAATTTCATACCTGTACCATGCCTCCAATTCAGGTTGCATCTCCCAGCTATCTAAAACATCACACATCTTCCCAGATCTAATTTTCCTCCCTTTCAATTATCTTAGAGAAACATGAACCAATGTTGTTTAGAACTGGGTCGACTATGATTATCTTGAGCTAACATTCCTTATCTCAATATTAGATGATCTTCCTGTTCAACCCTCCTTCACATACAATGGGAACCCATCTGATCTTCATGGATAAGAATACACTTCATTTTTTACCACAGTATCATAATTCTTCTTCCCCAAATTAAGATCACACCTGCCATTGTTCCCACAAAGTGGAATTTATCTCATCTCATCTCATCCCAAATAGCTATGCAAACCTCATTCTCTTTATGAACTATTTCCAAGCAATTTAGAATAGAAGTTAATACACTAATACTTCCCACAGCACTCTCTGTGCCTTTTCTTGTGTGAATTCACAGCTTTCAGCTCTTCAGTATCTTATCTAGCCATGGCGGCTAAGCAAGAAGCTCATTAGAGATCAGAAACCTAAGAAGAGTTCTCTTGATCCATTTCATGAGCTACCCAGGAAAATGCCTCTCTACTGCCACCTAGAAATGTGATCTGTTGGAGAAATGCTGAATGATGTCCAAAACTGTGCAGTAACTGTTCTGCATTCAAGCTATCATGTAATTGACCATGATAAATTGCTCCAATGGTGTGTGTTTTCTGCAGAAACTTGAAATTTTTAGCCCAGTGACCCACTCTAGCTTATCCTGGGGACTTATCATTTTGTGTTCTTTTTTTAATTAGAGCCGAGAAGTTATGGATGTTACATTTTTGTATGTTTTTACAAAATTCACACTTTGCTCACTGTAATTTATGTTTTCCTCAGTAACTGGTAGAAACATTTTAAGGGTCAGCCTGAGAGGCGCAGAAGCAGCAGAAACGACGTTTCTAAACCTTTCTTCCTTGTGTCATTAATCAAAAGAAACACACCTACTAACCCAGCCTGTCAAATTTACTCACAGAAGTTGCAATTTATCTCCAAACCATTCTTGCCCCCTGAACCTGGTAGCTGATTGGGTAATGAGTAATTGCACACCTTCCGTTATTACTCTGACTTAGAATTTTTCAGCTTCTAATTTTTTGGGGGGTCAGTAAATGGAACTTAACTACATGTGTTTTGGCTTGAGTACACAATGAATCAGAATTAATGAAACGTCATATCCATTTAAGCAAACTCAGAAAATTGCACGTAAATGCGGATTCGAAGGATATTATTCCTAACTTTGCAGTTACAAGCAAAATGATAACGGTCATTTCACAGAGATCTTTCTACTCCATCTTCCTTTTTTTTCCTGACACTTTTTTGGGCTTGGGCTGTCTTATGATTAAGAAAGGGAGCAAATCCTCCAGGGAAATCATCCCTAGAAAGGAGTTTCTGCAAACTAAAGACTGCTGAAGTTTTAAATAGTGTAATTGTTGAATTTAACTCTTCCTGTATCTTCTCTGATTTATTCTGATCCTGGCCCCATCGTTCCCAATATACCCTGAAACCATTAAGAGCCAAAATCCACAGGATTGCAGACTGACACCAGAATATGGTAGGTTACACTCATATAGTCAATAAGGTCTTTGACCAATGACTCTTATATTTGCCTCAAATGTATTACATATTTTGTCTAACCACTTTTTTTACTTGCATATATTAGTCTAACTATGACTATAGCTATCAATCTAAAGTGATATTGGCGATGCATTTTAACAAAAGTGAGAGACTCAAAGAGAAATGCACACATTTTTTTGACCCTTTTGGTTTTCCAAAGCTTCCTAGGTGATAGTTAATGTAAAAAAACCTGTATCCTGTTCAGACTGCTCAGCTGCATGGAGCTAATGTCTTTAATTATCCCTGAATATCACAGACTTGAGCATATCTGTAGAACGGCAGTCCTGGAGCTCTACAGACACAGTAATAAGTGACCCAACCAAAGCAAAATGGAAAACTTTATGTCACTTGTAGCAACCTCTGAATTCCTGATGTGTACTGTACTTGGAGATTAGATAATCAATACCGTGTGCTACAGACACATAGTTTCTAAAAGTCTCTCAAATTAATTGAGCTTGACCTTTTGCTGATGTGTATAATATTTCTATATTTACAAATGTATATGTGGTAAAAATATAACAGTGTGTTTTCTCTTGTTAAGTTAGGGGTGGTTAATTTTGCAACGTTTTATAAACTTAAAGAGAATCAAATTATATGGTAGAGGATAGTGATTATGTCATATACAGCAACTGCAATTTATTCCTAAACTGTTATCCAGGAATGTCAGTGGTCAATAAGGATAAAAATCCCTCAGGGAGTAGGAAATATATAAAGCAGACACACACACCCCTTTGTAGGCGTGGTGGTTTAGTAGCTAAGCGTGGACTACTCCACTGCCCAGCCTTTTGATGAATGATGCTAGTCAATTTTTAGTGTTAGTACTGATTGATGACTTTGTATTCTCTACTAAGTTCTCAACTAGTATAAAGAAATGGGAGTTGGGAAGATCTGGGGGAATTGTAGGCCTAAATAAATACCATCTGGGTTCCATGTTCCTTCTTATCCTAGTCAATGCTGCCAAATCAGTTGACCTGGGAAATATGTATATCCCTTTTAAATCTTGACATTAAGATGAGGGCACCTCACAAATGGAAGAGAACATACAGGAATCCAGGGGGAACCATTTGAAAACCAACACCAAACTGTGGCTTCTTGGCTCACAAAAGGATGTTCAGGAATTCAGATAAATAGAACATGGATTAAGCTAAGGACATCCTTGAATGCATTATCAAGGTTTGGTCCCTAGCACCACATATGATCCTTCAAAACTCTGCCAGGTTTGATTCGGAATAAGTCTTGGACATTGTTGGTCATATTTTCTATGCCTCTACTCCCCCAAAAGAAAAAAAAACCCATCTAAATATTAGATGTTTGTGTCACAATTTCTTTTTTATTATTTTTGGTTTTTTGGGCCACACCCATTTGATGCTCAGGTTACTCCTGGCTAAGCACACAGAAATCGCCCCTGGCTTGGGGGGACCATATGGGACGCCAGCAGATTGAACCGTGGTCCTTCCTTGGCTAGTGCTTGCAAAGCAGACACCTTACCTCTAGCGCCACCTCATAGGCCCCAACACAATTTCTATTTAATGTGTTCATAGAATAGGGTGAGAGAACACTGTCAGTAATATGAGAATTATTTCAGAGTGTGTGACTTCAGTCTTAGAAATTGAGCTGAATGAGCAATTGTTTTCTTCTCTCAAACTACTTCCTTAGAACGGTTCTCCACCATTCTCAATCTGGTGGACAGCATAGCAGATAAAAAAACATGCTGGAAATCTCAAACAGCATCTCTGGGACTGGAGTGCACAGGAGGAGATGAGAAACAAACATAGGCCCATGGCCTGGCAGGCAGCCTTTGACCTGGTTTCAGATTCAGGAGCTATATAAGTCTCTGTGTCATTTCCTGAGAATCGTAGTCTCTAAAAACAACTTTGTTTCACTGTCTAAGAACAGGAGAATCATCCAGAATGTCTCTAAGGATTTTTTTTTAGCTCCAGGTATGTTTTTCCCCCAACTACAAAATCTGTAAATTTGCTATTGCTTTTTTTCTGCTAGGAACTTTTGAGTCTCTCTTTTTGCTTTCCTGGCTCTTTCTTGCCTTCCTCAGGGGCTTCCTGACTTCCCACAGCTGCCCTGCTTTGTTCCCTTTGCACCAGAACATAGCAGCCGGCAGGAGCCAGCAGCCAATCAGTATTTGATAAAGATGAATCTGTGCTCAGAACTAAAACAGATGTTTAGCCAATTAGGAGATGAAGCCCTCTATTGAAGTAGTTCAGCCTTCATCTGAGGTCTTTGCTGTAAAAAGTTTTATTTCTTAAAAAGTGCTTCTCAGAATCTATCAAAATAAGGAACCAGGTTTGTTCACGTGTACCAGACTACTCAGTTATAATGTGGCTTCAATATAATAATTGTTCTTAGATTTCTAATATCACACAATAGCCATGTTTTATAATAGAATTGGTATTATTCTTTTGCTTTCCACCCAGTGCAAGAACTAGTCTTTAATCTTGTTTCTTGGAATGTGATAACTAGACCAATAATTTTCACACTGCCTGAAATCAGTGAGAAATGCAGAAGGCTCTTGGGCCCCAGTCTAGCCTGCTGAGTCAGAGCTCACACTTGAGTAAGGTTCAAAGGTGACTCACCAGCACAGCCAAGTTTAAGGAACATTGCTCTGAGTTATCCCTGATCAATGACAAGCTTACCTTACTCTAAACACATCCTAATATCACAGGCCCCTTCCCACATGACACACCATTCTGTTTGCAGATATCAGTAAGCATCAGAATGTGCCTCCCTATAAGAAGACAAGCAAATATTTGTTGGCCTCTCACCGTGAGGCCTCCTCTAAGTGTTCCAAGAATGTGCTGCCTCATTTAATCTTCATAGCAAACAGATGAAGTAGATACAATTTGTTTTTGCTCAACTTAATCCCCACAGCAAACATAAGTGGGGGTTATTCTTTTATTTCCCATCTGTAAACGGAGAAAATTGAGGTCATTGATTAACCCACTCAAGTCTCATGGCAAGTGCATTGTGAAGTCTAGCTTACGTTGTTCAGCTAGAGTTTGACTCAGCCACTGTCTTATTAGCAAATGCTTAAAATAACTAGTGTCCCTATAATTTCTGTCCATTTGTGTGAGTACATGTCAGTAGAAATTATTCAGATAAATTCCATGATTACTGTTGTTATTATTTGTGCATATGCATGTTGCAGGAACTAAAATCAAGAGGGTTCAAACATGTAAGTAAGGCAAGGACTCTACTGCTGAGCTACAACACCTTGATCATTTTCTAGATTGTTCTTTATAGGGACTATTATATATATTAGCCATATTAATACATTTCTAGTTTATAGATACTACCTGGCCATCAACTATGTGATTTTGAGTAGGACCAATTTTTTTTTCTTTGGTTTTTGGGTCACACCCAGCAGTGCTCAGAGTTTATTCCTGGTTCTATGCTCAGAAATCGCTCCCGGGAGGCTCAGGGGACCATATGGGATGCCGGGATTTGAACCACTCTCTTTCTGCATACAAGGTAAATGCCTTACTGCTGTGCCATCTCTCCAGCCCATGGACTAATTTTTAAAGTCATCTTCAACCTGTACTAAATCACTTTAATTGAACAATGAACCCCACATGCCTATTGGTTATTTATTTGTTTTTATTTTTTTGGGTTTTGGTCGACACCTGGTGGTGCTCAGGGGTTACTCCTGGCTCTGTGCTCAGAAATTGCTCCTGGCAGGCTTTGGGGACCATATGGGATGCTGGATATCAGACCCAGGTCCATTCCTAGGGCAGCCAGGTGCAAGAGAAACATCCTACCATTGTATTATTACATCTGTCCCCCTACTGGATATAAAAGCAAGTCACAACATCAATTGATATTAATATCTGTATATTTGCAACACTCTCTATTTGAAACCACTCTCTATTTATGTTTTGTGGAGATCAATTCCTAGCTCAGGAACATTCCCTTAAAATGGACCCTTCGTTTCATGCTTCTACTCACACACACTGAGAAGTATCATGCTTCTACTAGCACTAAGTTCAGGTACCAGGACCAGCTCCTAGTGTAGGGAGGACATCAGTATCACCAACATACAAGTCAGAATAAGATTCAATGGACATCCTGATAAATATTATTTTATAAGCCCTGACTCATTATTTATTTTATCAAATATTTTGGTTTTAAAATCCTATTACTCAGCTTATTTTCTAGCTGCTCTAGCCTTGTGACATCTGAAAATTTGTTTAACACACCTTCTGTCTGTTATATGATTTGCAGATAGAAGTTCTTAATATGTCAAATTTTAAGGAAGCTCTAGGAATGGGTCATGATTTCAATGCATGAATCTGTACCTTTTGGACCAGGCATTCAATGATCTTGATATGTTAAAGTTCCTCATGTCAATGATATTTTACCTAAAGGGACAATCACAGTCAAGATGTTATTTTAAACTACCAATATCTTCCAGGTACATGCCCTTAAATTATAATGAAGACAGCAGTTAGTTAGTGGTTGTCGCCCAACAACTATATGATAAATGGGTTAGATATGAGTTCTTGCTCCATCACTTCTGTTGATTTATTATTCTATTAGTATAAAGAAACCACTGAATGTGATTTATATATAATGATAATCATTATGTATAATTATAATGAAGGGTTGAGTCAAGGTTTTGAATACTATACTTGTAGGATCAAGTATGAAACATGGTGAATTCTAGGAAGCAGCAGAATAGTCCGAAAGAGAATATGGGGCATAAGATAAGGGCTTAGTGTATGAGCTATTGCTTTGTAGACACAGTAGTAAGCCCTGAATCACCCCACATTCAGAATATGATTCCAGTCAGTGTCACTTCTCTTGGCCATCCTGGCACCATAACAGACCATATAATCTCCAGTGTGCTGCAACTGAGTATATGTGTTCATCACAACTGAAGTATATAAGTACCACAAACCAATGTACAAACATTGAACTTAGCCTCCATGATGCTCATCAATACAACTAAAGGAAAGGAAGGAAAGAAGGAGATATGATGTTGGTATTAAATGGAAAAAATTAAACAAGAATTCACAGGTTTCTTGAGGTTTACCAAATGGATGAGAACACACACAGGTCTCTTTTTGACATCTAATGTTTTATCTTTGATGGTATATATAAGAAATGTACTTCTCCCTTTGAGCTTATTCATGACACCTACAGAAACTTTTGACAGTGTAGGAGTCAGTACCAGGAAGCTCTATGTTGTTCAAGGGTCAAATGTACATTTCTTAACCCTTCTTTCCTTACAAATGAATCTGAAGTAAAACCATCTCCAACTAACACAATGAAAATATCCTTACGCCACTGGAAACAGAATACTAGTTGTTTTAGTTCACTGTGGGGCTGTGTGGATTTTTCTTTTTGTTGAATCACATCCATCCTTTTATATTTTGTAATTTAGATAGAGTTATACTTATATAAATATAACTACCTTTGTTGTGGCTTTTAGTCCAGGAAAAATGAGAATGGAGCAGATGGAAAGGTAAAGAGAAAATATGTGGTAAAAATGCACTAAAACACATTTATTGTAAGATAAGAAGCACTATAGATACTATATAGTACTTATTTTTGCAACTATGCATGTAGCTGTAGCTGATATTTACAATTTCCTTTTTCTTTATTTTTTTTGGGGGGTGGGATTTTGGACCATACCCAGTGACGCTCAGGGGTTACTTCTGGCTATGCACTCAGAAATTGCTCCTGGTTTGGGGGAACATATGGAATGCCGTGGGATTGTAATGCAGTCTGTCCTGGGTCAATGCATACAAAGCAAACGTCCTACCGCTGGGCCATCGCTCGGCCCCAACAATATTCTTTTGCTTTCTTTTTGTTTGTTTTTGGGTCACACCCAGTGACACTCAGGGGTTACTCCTGGCTATGCGCTCAGAAATCGTTCCTGGCTTGGGGGATCATATGGGACGCACGGGGCGGGGATCGAACTATGGTGCTTTCTAGGCTAGCAGAAGCAAAGAAACTCCTTACCCCTTGCGCTACCGCTCCGATCCCAACAATTTCCTTTTTCTATAACATCTTCTACATATTTATATTGCCTTTGCCTGCACAAAATACCTTTGCAGGAAGAGTAACCCAAAATTTTATTCCTAGTAGGACTGGGTACTAATAGCCCTGCGTCTTTTGAGCCATTAAACATTACTATTGATTTGAATTGTAATACCTGGAGTACTCGAAAATGCCACTGAATTTCTAATAAAATTCAAAATAACTTTTTCACACCTTCAATATATGGTAACAAAATGTATCCTTTTAAAAGAGGACTTTACAACTAACATATTAACTAACCTTCTTTATCCATTGAATATAGTCAGAAGAAAGGGGTCGAGATAAATAGTAAATAAAACATTTGCCTTACCTCGTATGTAGCTGATCTAAGAGCCCATGTGGTTCCCCCAAGCTTTACTAAAAGTGATCTCTGAGCACAAAACCGGTAATAAGCACTGAACACATGGAATTTTTCACTAAAATCCAGAAAGAATCTCAAGTTTATTCACCAACTTCGTTTGGAGGGTTGGCATTCCTTGTGTGTGTTTTGTGTGTGTGCATGTGTGTGTGTTTCTTTTTTTTTTTTTTAGAAATTAGATTTCTTTGGAAAAGGAGGCCATAAGAGACAAGAGTTGTAAGTAAAACCTTTTTCTTATGAATTACTAGGACAACAATGAGATCATTTACTTTTCATTTTTGAAACCCTTCTTTCTAGCACATATAATATCCAGCTAAGGGAGAAACAGCACCATAAGATTTCAAAGATTATTCTCATCACCAAGACTTGGATAATGCAAATTTTGTTATTTCTACCAAATCTTTACTCAGCTTAATCCTTTGATTTGTGCTAAAGACAAATAGATTTTACATAATAATAGAAAACTATCATAAGGTCAGTTTGGTAGTCACCAAAAAATTCGTTTCATTACTAACGCAAATCAGTGCATTCCTGTGCATCCGGTCTGCAGCTGTCAGACCAACAAATGTCCTTTTATCTTTATTAGTTAGTAAAGAAAATTAGAAGTTGTTGAGCTTTCACCTAGTAGGTTGAAGTATTTTCATGCTACTTCAACTCATACATCATCGCCTCATTCTCAAGTTCAACAAAGGAATCTCATGGATGATACCATACTCCTTGAACCTGAGAAGTTGCATGTAGCAATAATGCAAGATAAAATATGTGAATAAGATATATTTGTTTGAGATTAAGATGTAAATCCACTTGAAAAATGATTTCAGGTGGCTTCAGAGATGAGAGTTTAGTGCCTTTATGACAAGAGTTTATTTATTGATACCTAAAGAGCACTTTTAGGGGCCAATATGCTTCCAATTGCTTCTTGAGGTTAAATATGATTGATTTATTTAACGATACCATCCAACACGCCTAGTTATACTTCTCTTGTTTTGTAAGTGTAGTCAGTAGAAGTGGAGTGGAAGTACTTAAGCAATCCTAGTAATTTGGTAGGTTTGTACTATAAGTTTATTGCTTATGTTTATGTTTTATTGGGCAGGTAAGTTTCTTCACCTTTCTTAAAATTTTTTGTTAGTATTTAATTCACAACTCTTGATGCTTGAGGCTTACTTCTGTCTCTCTACTCATGCATCAATCCTGACTATGCTTGAGGAACTTTGTGTGGCAATGGGAATCAACCCAGGTCATCCCTGTGCATGCCAAACACCTTAATGCCTGTACAATTGATCTGTTCCTGTTTCTTAAAATTGAAGATGAGAACTAAAGTCTATTTTATGATAGTGATATGAGGGCTATATGCAATTTATATAGACATAGTACCATAGAAAGTTCTGCACCACAAAAGTCTTTAAAAATCTGTGCACTTGATCGCCATGACCAGATGAGAGAGCTTTGACAAATTCTTTCACTTGCTTAAGCTCATATTGTTAGGAGTCTGTGGGGCCAGGATATGAACTGAAGCTTTTCTATTAGCAAACCAGGGTTCTTTCCATTCAGCATATTTCTACTTTGTCATGATGCATTGTAACCCTGGAACTCCTGCAGTAGATAAGTGAAGGTTCTGTGCTACTCTTCACGAGCTCTTGCTGAAGTGCATTGATCTTTTCTTTCTCAACTGCCTGAAAATCCCAGTTTGAATGGGAACTGCCTTTAATTCCTGGGATGAATCAAATTTTTAAAAAATATTTTTTATTTTTCCATTTTAAGCATTGTCCTTCTATATATTATAGTTTACAAGGCAGTTTGACTTATATTCTCTCATTTAACAACCTGTTTGATAGCTCTTGATCTTATATGTGAGAAACTGGGGTTCTTATATATAATGACAGATCAAAGTTTAGCAGTTAATAGAGGCAGAGGCACTTCTCTGCAGGTTCATGAGTATCCTACTGGCTTTATCCTGCATGTAGTTCTACCTATCTGTAGTTTGTTCTCTGTCAAGTCATCTCTGTGTCAGGGGGCATGGGTCCCCTCAAGAAGATTGTATGTATCTAAGTTCCTACTCCAATGAGCCATTAGAGACAGCTAAACTGTCAAGAAAATTTTACTTCACAATTCTAGCTTCTCCATTGTGATCATACTGAGGGCAGTCTAATGATTAAAATGATCTTTTAATGAAGCTAAGACTTAGTTGTTCCAGGTATTTATTATTTTTGTTATATTCAGGGACCCAGAAGATTATTCCAGAAATTCTTAGCTAACCAAACTTCAGTTCAGTGCAAAGAAGGATGCAGTAACTGGTTGGCTTTCCAGTGCCAAGATTTTCTCAGTGGAACTCAAAAGTCTTCCACAGCTTATGCTCAGGGTAGTACCAGGGGTTGAACGAGACCATGTGCAAGATATTTGTATTTGCCACTGTACAATTTCCCTGACGTCAGATAATATAAACTCATTTATCTCTATGTCAAACTTATTAGTAAAAATAGCTTATCCTCTCAAATGAAGAATGATAAGTGTGTTTTTAACTCATCCTCAAGCCAATAAGAAATCTAGTATTCATCATAGATCAAAAATTTAGAGAAGGCAGATGATGGAAGAGAGGAAAATCACTGGTGAAAGATTCCCAAGGCCCTCCTAAACTCTTCGATGACTTTAGGACACCTTGGGCTTCATTTTTCAAGGATGGGATAAGACATAGATTCATGTCCACTCTAGAGAGTTTAATGAGATCAAAAGTGTCTAGGATCATAACCTCAGATGAGGTTCTGACATGCTATCAAAGTTCTTACTAAATTTTTATTCTCTAGCGCCTAACATGGATTGAATCATATAAAACTGCTAATACTTAATCATTTTGACCAATAAAATGGTAGCGTCATATGATTCAATGTAAGTGTTGCCGACAATTGTATATTCATGCAATATCTAAAATGGCATCTAGTCCTTAATATTTGATGATGAAATGAATGAATGAAATCAAATTGAAAATGAATCACCAAAAGGTAAGTGGTGCAACTCCAGCCAAGTGTTAAAAACTGAGCAACTTGTTCTTTTTAAAAGTTCATAATGAAAATAAAAGGAGACCTGAATTTAGAACCTGCTCGAGGAGCGAGTGATAGGAGGCATAAGGTATTGCTTTAATGTGATTCAACTGGACAGCATTTCCAAGATCCCTGCTGCATGCTGTTTAACTATTATTTACCACTTTGAACTTTCTGACATTCATTCCCATCTGAATACCATAGATAATAAGAAATAAAACCTCAAGTCTTTTCCATGTTTATAACCAAATGTAATCACTCTAAGTACAGTACAGGTTTATATTTGTAGGAGAAATAGGAATTTCATATTAAAAATCTTATGATGTGGAACTCCGAAGAGGTACTGAGATTATGTGAAGCTTGCTTAACATCCCCTCTCTCTTTCATATTTAATCAGATTTGGAGATTAGAGATGCAATTTCCTCCTTTGTCTAGAGAGGTTTATCCGGATGCCACACACTACTGTTTCCATACTGCTCCTACCCACCCTCGGGTTATGGAACTAAAGTTTCTATCAAATAATCATTCATTAAAAAGAAAAAAAAGTAGTTACTTTTCTGAATTAATGAATAAAAATGGCATGAAGTCACATTTCCTGTGTGAATTAGGTTCAAAAATCAATGAGTAAGGGAAAAATACACATTCACTAAAAACTAGACATGAATATATTTCACACTGCCTTCAAGAACAAAGAACAAAATGACATAAAGATCTAAAAATTAGAATTAAAGCTTTTACTTTGCACATAATTTCCAATCACAATAATCATAGATGATAATTTCAAGGACCTCTTCTTGGAATATTGGGCCCAGGGCAAGGGTCTGTGAAAGAAGCCTGATAACGGCACATAAAGGTCATCAGGCTAAAATTTAGAGCAGCAAACTTGTACCAGGAGGGATCTTAGCTGTATGTTCGAATGTTTTATTTCTTTTTTTTAATTCACAAAGTTAAACATAGGTAAGATATCTTAATCAAGACCAGTTAATATGACCCTCTCTTCCTAATGTCTCCACATCTGTCCTATTCAATGAGCTAAAGTAGCTATAGACAATTCTGGGATCCAGCAAAGGGATAATCGCCTGGTATCAATCATAATGAGTTCAGGGTTTTTTGTTTGTTTGGGGGACACACCTGATGATGCTGGACAACCTGAAGTTAAAGCCAGGCGTGCCACATGCAAGGCATTTCTCTATCCTCTGGCCTAGAGTTGAATTGTGAGAAGTTGATCATTTGCAGAGGTCATTTATAACACTGTCCAGTTGTAGGAGTAATTTTCAGGATCTTTCCACCACCCTGCTAAGACAGTGTGCCTGTTATTTAGAGAAATTGAGGCCAAAGTCTGCTGCCTCATGAATGTCCCCTGTGCCTACCATAGGAGCTCCATTGACACTGCGGGAAGTGCTTATAAAGGGAAAAGCTGAGTTTGCATTGTTCTCTGCCTCCATATGGTCTTATAAAATTGCTGGCATATAAGCAGCCCAAAATATAAGTAAAAGTATCACAGAAATCTGACAGAGTTAATTGTTAAAAATATCATTATTTTTCTTGATTTTACAATGTGGGAGTAGTCAAATTTCTAAAAATTTGCATGTGTGATACACTTTGTCTTTATAAACCTCTGTAACATTTTATTATTTTATAGCTGTATTACAATATGTTACTAAATTACATAAAGCAGGTCCTCAACTAGTTTAAGCTTTGGGAACTCAGTGACCGTTATTACTCTCTCCAGGCTTACTCTGACCATCAAGGTTTAATTAGGTGCTTCGAAAGCATTTTTTTATTTGCTTATGTCATGCTCCCATTGCATGAGCCACTGTTTCATGGGCAACCAAGAGATAAATTGGGCACAAATGACAATGTCCAGAACTGGGTAGCACATAGGTTCAAACCTGTGATAATTTACAAAAATTCCTGTTTATATCCAGGGAAGAAGAAATAAAGGCCATTACCAAGACTAGTAAAAGAGGGCTGTTTTCTTTATGACTTGTTAGGAAAGTAGGTGACTCTCTCTGGGGTGGCAGTTAAGCTGTATGACTTAATTTACAAAGTGAAGTAGAAGATCTTTCCCCAAATAGTTGTTATCATCAAAAGTTACCATCTAGGGAAACCATGGGGGTGCAGTCAAAAATTCTCATTTCTTATTTCTTGGTCAAGAGGTCAAGATGCTTCTATCTTTGTTTGGAATCTGTTGGTAGGTGGGCATGAAAGTCTTATACTACCAATGTTTCCCAATGCAGGAAATATCATGAGGCACTGTAATGATTCAGGAGGATAGCAATAGCTTTGTGTACAGTTAAAAATAGTGAAATTAATTTTTTGTTCCTTTACAGAAGGTAGATTGGGCCAGTGAGATAGTATAGCAGGTAAGTTGCTTGTCTTGCATGCAATTGATCTGGGCTTGGTCTCTAGTACCTCATATAGTCCCCTTGAATATCAATAGGAATGAAAATCTGTTCAAAGCTGGATGTGTCCCCCACCATTGGGGGGAATGTAAAATGTAGAATGTAGAAAGTAGAGTATTGAGTGATTTTTTTTCTCTGAACAGTGATGTTTGATAGGACAAATAAGTTGAGAAACTTCTGTCTAAGACTGACGTAATGATATAGTTCAGAATGCTGGTGAGAGAGCTAAGGGAGCATGTTCTAAACAAATACAAGAAATATGATGAATATAAGAAAGTATTGAGGTTATCTTCAATCAATATTGTCATTTAACTAAGCTTTCAGAAAATCCTTCTCTGTGCTGCTTATGACTGCAGTAGACAGGTTTTGATCAATTAAGGTCAGGGAGGCAAGAGAGAAGAGGATTTCTAGACTCATTTCCAGGAGCCAACTTTGCCATGTTTGTGAGTCCAATTGATAAGAATCTGATCAGCCCACAGTCAGCTTCAGAGCCTTGGGACTATGCTCCCTCTCAGTCCGGGAACCCCAGCTGACTGCCCATTCTTTGGCTGGCAGGCAGGCAGAAGGGAAGAACTCTTCCCTTTTGCCTTTGGGCTACCCATTAATCACCGTCGCTTTCCTCATTAATATAAAGGCATTCTCAGCTGCACATTTTGAGAAACTTCCAACAATTCATTTTTCCTTCTGGTTACAGAAAAAGAAAAAAATCGCCTTCATAATGAGGAGAGCTGTGATTATTCTTTTTCCCCCCACAGAGCTAAATATTAATTCTTTCAGTAGGTCATTTACAAATCCCTGCAATTGTCTTCACTTTTTTTTTCCAGTTTGCAATGTGGAAGTTTCACCTGAAAATACAGACTTAATAACATTTTTTTTTTTTGCTAAGGGCTGTATGGGAACAGGATTTTCTTAAACTGGTACTGAAGCATGTATAAGGGGAGTAAAACTGGCATCACTGGAGGGAATCCTGGCAAGGCTAGGAGTTAGACATAGTGGCCCTTCTTGTCAGGTTCCACATCCATGGCATTGGTCAGGGATGTCTCTGCTCATGAGCAAGGCTTGTCCTCAGCCTCAGATGGCTCTAGGAGAGGTTATTCTCTTCATTGTTCTAAGATGATAGGTCCAGTGGTCATTCTGGTATCTTCTTCCCAGATATAGTCATCTATTAGTATTGAACTAATCTCCATCTGGAATATTGATGGATTTCTTAAATGTTCTTAGTGTCCCTAAGAATATTTAAGAAATCCATCAATATTCCAGATGTGGTGATGCCCCAAGCTTACCTCTTGTCTATCTCCACTACCTTCTTCCCTACTTCCCTTCATTCCCCCCTCTCTTGCCCTCCCTTTTATCCCCTTTCTCTTTAGTTTTGTTCTCTTCCTCCCTTTATCCTCTTTCCTTTTCTCCGCTCCTCCTTTATTCCCTCCTTTATTTTAATCCCCTTGCATCTCTGTATTCCCCTTTCCTCTGATGTTGAGTAATTCCTAGATATTAGTGATGACTACAGTGAAGAAGACTCAGGTTAGTAGAAAAATAAGTATGAAAATGGACAACTTGGGAATGGAGTCAGAGAACAACAAGTAGGGCATTTGCCTTGTACGAAGCTGACCTGGGACTAACTTGAGACAGATCCAGGTTCAATTTCTGACATCCTATATGGTCCAGTGAGCCTGCCAGGAGTGATTTCTGAGAGCAGATCCAAGACTAACCCCTGAGGTGTGTGACCAGGTGTGGCCCTCGAACAAATAACAAACAAATAACAACAAAAATGGGCATTGTAGTGCACTGTGATAACTATCTCCATAAGGCTTTTGTGGTTCAAAGACTCAGGCAAATGAATTAATCCAGTGTTTATTTTTTTCACCTATAAAATAGAAATGGCAACAAACCTATAGTGTAGTCATGCGATGTTCCAGAATTGAGACAAAAAAAATGCTTCCTAAGCCCTAGGTGGACCTGGGCAGCTCTTTGAACTTTATGTGTTAGTTTATATTATAGTATTATTTCCTGACTCTTTGACATCTTGGAAGACCTTCCTAGAAAGCCAAGACTAAAAACTATTATGAGGTTGGATACTAATAAATGCTCTGTGGAGATATATTTCTGTCCTTGGATGCTATTTGAAGTCTTTTCAGGTTCATAAGGTAAACAGTATATAAACAGTATATTTTGAATGAGTGAGAAAATCAAAGTCAAAATATGCTCTACAAAGCCAGAGGTTCTAGCTGCATTATAGTCACCTGGAATAAGCATGTGAAACTTTCTCACTTGACATCAGGTTTCGTGCTTGTACCTATTTCCTAAATTACTAGATTAGCTCAGTGGCAAAAGGAATTCTCTAAGACATATAGGACTACATTCAAGCCCCAGTTTAATAGTTGCATAAAACTTGAACAGGTCACTTCTTTCCAAAACAGATTTATTTTAACCAGAAAACATGTGAATACTCCCTTATAGAGATCTTATACTTGCTAAATTTTATTTTTTAAACATACAATAGATTTTTGACTGTTAGTGTATAGTATAAACTGTATGCATGTTGTCACATGTTCAACAAACCCTAGAGCCCAGAAATTACATTCTACATGCAATAAAGGCCCTTGAAACACTTTATCTCCAGAAGGACAAAATATCTGTGCCAAGTTCATTAATGGGTATGCTAAATGCCTGTAAAAGATTCCCTTTGGAACATGTCTTCATTTCACCTTTGAAAAGAATTGCCTTCTGCCTGTTTCTCCATGATACAACTGTGTCACTGTGTTACTTATAGAATTTCATTTGTTGCCTCCCAAGTGGTATTCTGGGTAACCAGAATCAGCAATGTCCAAAAATTCTAGCAATGCTCTGCTAACTAGGACAACAGTCTATTATAGGGCCCCAGGATAAAGTACTATGTGGGTCCTACATTACCCTAGGGGTTAGCAATGCTCTAGAAAAGAAGTGGGGCTGGTCATTAAAATGAAATCATACTATCTTACTTCCCATTACAGTATTTTTCTTCTTAAATACATATAATTAATCTAGTATTGAGTTTTCAAAACTAGAGTTTAAGATTCATAGCTCAGGTATTTGAATAACTATCCATCCTTCCATGTGAACCTAAGAAAACATTTGGCTCATAAGAAAAATAAGGCAAGAGTAAGAAAGGATCAGGTTTAAGAAAAGAAAAAAAGAAAGGGTGAAGCATGAAAATATAAATATAGAATAAATATTGAGACATCATGTTTTATACATTCATGGGATAATATAGGTCCTTATCTTTTATTTATTTATTTATTTATTTATTTATTTATTTATTTATTTATTTATTTATTGCAAGAAGCCCAGCACTAATAGAATACTCAATCCTAATTTTACTTAAATTGATGACAGTTAGGCTTTCTCATTTGCAACCCCAAATGTTGAAGTAAATAGTCCCTTCTTTCACAAATGTTCTAAAAGGAAGTTTTGGCAGATATAATAGATTTCACATAGAAATAATATCACACCCATTTGGTCTTTTGAGAATACAGCAGAAGATATATATATTTGAGTGTCTAAATTCATCCCTAAATTTTATTGCTCTTTTTCTTGTTGGTTCCCTCTGAATGAAAACAACAAAGGTAGGCAACATATTCTCAGTTCTGAACTTTTCAAAACCAGCCTCGTATGAAGGATCAGAGAGAAGCGGAAATGGTATTGTGACTGTAGGAACAAGCAAATTCTAACATAAAATCCAGGGAAATGCACCGACCAGGGACACAAAAGGAAAACTTCACAGGGGCTTGCCTGCCCAGTTCCAAATTTTGCTGGATCTTCTGTTCTTTGATGCTGCCAGAGCAGCTTATTGCCAGGAAAGGATTCCTGAAAAAATACCTGTGCTTCAAAGAGCCCCTACTCCTACTATACATTCTCCCCGAGGAGTTGCAAGGCCCTGGACCATCACCTTGATAGAGAGGCAGGATATTATGTCAGACAGAGCTTGGATTACAGAGCCCTGGCACTCTAGTTGATTCCAAATTTTAGGTAAATTTTAGGTCTTTATGAAAATTAGCCTCTTTGTTTTTTTCATCTGTAAGATGGGTATAAAGCTATTAGTGTAGGTTGACATAAGAAAAGCATTAATAAGTCTGGTACATGGCAGACACAATACAAATATTATCATTATAGTCATATTAGCCATTTACCATAAATGACATTTGATAGCCGCCCAAAGGAGTTTATAATCCACATAGAGGCAAAGCTGAATAAAATAAATATAAATATAAATATAAATAAATAAAAATAAAAGAAGTTGAAGAGTGAGTAATTTCCAAAGGAAAAGCAGTCACATGAAGGAGCAATAGAATTAAAGTATAAGAAAGACATACTCATTTTATAATCTAATAAAAGGCAACTTTCTCATACCTGACCAGGCACATGAATCTAGTGATTAATATTAATGGCACATAATTATCTAATATATCTATGGATACTTTCCAATGTTGAATTTACTCTTTTTTATTGTTATTTACCAAGTTGCAAAACTAAAATAAACTATATCCATTTCCTATTTTCTGTTTTCCTAAAATTATTTTATTAATTTTATTAATTTTATTTATACCACCTCACAAGCAAGATGATATTTCACTCATGGGAAGAAAATTAATCCTAAATTAATGAGGTAAAAAAAAATTTTAGCAAAAGCTTCTAAAAATTTAGACTAAACTTGGAAAAGACAGAACTTCCTGCTTCCAGCTAGAGTCATACTCTGTAATGTAATCAAAGCTTAATTTTTGAAAATAATCATCTTCATGCATTTTATAGTAAGGAAATGGGCATATTCTAAAATGACACTAAGCAAATATTTCTACTTTATAACAAATCTTTGTATCTCTATCAATTTAATTTATAAAATTATAAAACTTGCCCTCTACCCCGCATCACCTTTGCCTCTTCTTTTTAGTTGAGACACTATCCTCTTTATAATATCCTCTTCATACTTTCTACTATGAGTATATTTTTAATTTTTTGTGTCTGTTTTCAAGCTGTAAATGTAAGAGTAGGGAACAATTCCTGTTTATCTTTTTACTCCACTCCCTTTCTTACCTTCGCTGCACACACACACACACACACACACATCCCACAATATCTGAAAATATTAGCTCATTCAATTTTCCCAAGAATTTCTAGGAAGCTGCTAGATATTATCTTTATTTTTTCATATTAATATATTGAGGTTCAGAGTTCAGAGGGGTTAATAAAATTTTGTAAGGTCACAAAATTCATAAGTGACAGAGCTGACATTTCAGCCCAAGCATCTCTGACTTGAATCTGTCTTCTTTCTACTCGGCCTGAACTCTACTTTCAGTCATTTCCTGTTCATTTTCACTTTCTTAAAGATAGAGGCTGCTCATTCTCTTTTCATTTTAGTAACATTTAACATAGGAATCTAAAGTCACATTTAGGCTAATCATAAAAAATTGATAGAAAATGTGTTGGTTATTCCTGAAGCAGAACATGAAAGAAACTGGGCAGGGTGGAAGTAATGAGGAGGGCTTAGAAATGAAGCAATGGGCAGACTAATCTGTCTTTCCAAGTAGTGTGTTAACCAGGCCCAAAGTTCTTTTAAGATGATCTCAAGCAATAGTAGAGCAAGTAAGGTGCTTGCCTTGCTTGTGCCAACCTAGGTTTGACTCTTGGCTTCCTAGAGAGTTCCCCTGTCACCACCAGGAGTATTGCTTGAGTGCAGAGCCAAGGAATAACCTCTGATATTATCAGGTATGACCCACACACACAAAAACAAAACAAACAAAGAGAAAAAGTCTCATCTTTTGCTTTCCCAATTTCTGAGGCAGAAAGAAGAATTTCTGAAACCTGGCAATAACTAGTCGTCTTTCCCTCTGCACTGCAATTGGTATTGGTGACTGATTCAGGGTGATTGATCAATGGGAAGAGTGAGGAGGTAAGTCCTAAAGATGGGAGCCAAGTGTAGTGAGCATCCTCCTTCTCTGCCATCTTACTCAGGTAGATGTGTGGACTTTTCTCAAAGCTAAGATATTCACATTCACCTCACAACTTATGTTCTGTATTTAAACTTCTTTCCAATTTACCTTTCCTATTTATCATTTAGGTTTTCATGTAATCCTCTCCGACATAGGAAAAAATTTACTGATTCACTAGAATTTGCCATTATTTTTTTTTAAATAATTCTTGGTATTGAGCAATAGCAGCAATTAATTACATAATTATTTTCTTATGTCTTTAATGACTCTTTTACACTGTAAACTATACATATCCATTTCACTCATCATATATGTCTGGCAAAAGACACAGGACTTTTTATGTGCAGATGTTTACTAAATGCTGACCAGAGTTTAGATGGGTAGGCAGAAGATGGATCAGTCATGATCTCCTTGCTTTTCTCCACTAGAGGGAAGTGAAGAGGGTTGGAAAAGCAGAGACAGCTTGCAATTTCACCCAGAGAACATGTTTCCGTTAGGAAGAGATTTCATTTTCTGGACTATTGACTATTGTTTTCAGGATGATTGTTATTTAAATTCTCACTTTATTTGACAATGCCACTTAGATGCTGGTGAAATGAAATTGAATAAATACATTTTGGAGCAGCCCCAGATGACCTGCAGATATAGGCAGCCTAAGCTTACTATAAGATGAGCAATTTGCAGACATTGGGGAGGAAGACCAGCTTGTTTGCATTTGAACTGGCACTCTCTCCTTCTCAGTGATCTTTCCTAAGGCTGAAAATAACACTCATCTGTAGTTCTGGGTTATGACGCATTTTAGATTTTAACCAAGGAAAACAGTGAAGGCTTTAGTTAAATTAAAACTTTCCTCTCTCCATTCAACATGCTCACAAATTAATAACTCTTATTCATTTCCTATCTTTTAAAATAAAGCAAGTGATTGACAGTTGCAATAAAAATATTGGGCAATGCTAGAAGAAAATGAGCTGGTGTGGAGAATGACAGAACCCCTGAGGTTTTTTGTTAGCTTATTCTCATTAGGAAATCTCGAATCATATAGAAGTCACCATTTAAATAAACTGACCTTATTGTTTATCTTCCCAACTCACTATATTCCTGAGAGTTAAAGAGGGTCCTGTTTATTATCTTGGACTAACATGTATAAATCAGTATCATCTACCAAGCCTAGGCTAACGTTCATCCGATATTTAATAGCACTTTGCAAGAATTATAAAATAGATGTTTTGCATCACTCGTTGTCAAGTGCATTTTTAAGTTTCTTATTGCTCTGGAGATGCAAAAGGAAAAAGGTGATATTATTCCTTAACTCTGAGCAGCTACTGAAGCTTTTGCAAGGCTAACCTTCTGTTTTGTTTTGTTCTGGGGCTACACCCAGCAATGGGTTAGTCCTGGCTCTGCACTCAGGAATTATTCTTGGTGAGCTGAAGGGATCCTACAGACTTCTGGGATCTAATCAGGATTGCCATGTGAAAACCTAACCCATCTTACTTGCTTTATTATTTCTCAGGCTTCAAGGCTTGAAAAGATGGACAAGCCACGTGATTGTAAGTAGATTTGCCTATGTGCATGAAAGTGCAGTCTTGAAACAATTGGTTAGTCAACAGGTTTTGATTTGATTATGTAGTCTAGAGTTAATTTTGTGAGGATTATCATGTTTGAAGAAAGAAGAATTCAATGGTCAACATTTTGACTTCAAGTCCTGCTCACTGTGTCCTCAGATCTATAGCCAAATCAATTTATATTTTAAGTTCAATTAATCTTTGTTCAGTTCTCTTTTGCTCATCCTTGA
Organism: Suncus etruscus; assembly: GCF_024139225.1. NCBI lineage: Eukaryota > Metazoa > Chordata > Mammalia > Eulipotyphla > Soricidae > Suncus > Suncus etruscus. Next base: position 86,318,146 of record NC_064859.1, read on the forward strand.
GTCAAGGTGTAGCATTTTCCCTTTTTATAGACCTGTCTGACATTATTTTTCTACAGAATTTTTATTTTTTTTTGTTGTTGTTATTGATTTTGGGTCACGCCTGGCAGCACTCAGGGGTTACTCCTGGATCTACACTCAGAAATCGCTCTTGGCAGGCTTGAGGGAACTATATGGGATGCCAGAATTCGAACCACCATCCTTCTGCATGCAAGGCAAATGCCCTACTTATATGCTATCTCTCTGGCCTTTCTACAGAATTTTTTAAGAGAATAAAATTGTTGAGACTCATTGTTCTAGTCATGGCCTTTTAGCACACCCATTGACACTGTCTTTGGAAATTGTTTTCTGTCACATAATTGCTAAATAACTCCTCTGAGTTTCCAGTATTCTATGCCCAGTTAGCACAGGTGGAAGGATTGAAAATTTGAATGTGCCAGTAGAGGGATTAAATTTTATTCTGATAGAAAATACATAATTGTTAACATGTAATATGATATATCATCATTTTAAATTTATTTTTATTTTTATTAAATAACTTCTCTATTTAAACATCGTGATTACAGACATAATTGTAGTTGGGTTTCAGTCATGACAAGAACACCCCTCTTCAAGTTATGTGGTTTTGTTTGAAGAAAAGAAAAGTAATGTACCCCATTATATTGCTTTTCTTTCCTTCAAAAAAAACCCACATAACTCGAAGAGGGGTGTTCTTGTCATGACTGAAACCCAACTACAATTATGTTTGTAATCACAATGTTTAAATAGAGAAGTTATTTGTTTATTTTTCTTATTTTGCACCTCATTAAATTGCTTTTCTTTCCTTCAAATAAAACCGCATAACTCGATTTATCTAGCTCTGTCTCTTAAATAGAGGGGGAAATACGGGAGGGTACCAGGATCAAACAGATATATGACCACTAATAGAAGCTAGACAAAGACGGGACCACCTACTCTAGCAGCCCAGGGGGTGATGGTGGGGTATATGGGTTGCAGAAAGGGAACTGGGAAGGGGGGAGCACAAATTTGGTGATGGGTATTCCCCTGATTCAATGTTAATATGTACCTAAAATACTACTGTGAAAGATATGTAACCCATTATGATCACAATAAAATAAAAAAAAAGAACACCCCTCTTCATCTTGCAACCTTCCCATCAACAATGCCCCTATTTCTTTCCTCCCCCCTGACCCCCCGCCTGTATTTAAGAAAGGCTTTCTACATCTCTCACTCACTGATATTGTTATGTTAGTTCTCAGCATAGTTATTTCTCTAACTGCACTCACCATTCTTTGTGATAGCTTCATATCTGAGCCAGTCCTTCCGGCCCTCATCTCTGGGAATTATTTCAATGTCTTTAATTTTTCTTAAAACCCATAGATGAGTGAGACTATCTTGTGTGTGTCTCTCTCCCTCTGACCAATTTCACTCAACACAATAGATTCCATGTACATCCATGTATAGGAAAATTTCATGACTTTATCTCTCCTGATGGCTGCATAATATTCCATTGTGTATATGTACCACAGTTTCTTTAACCATTCATCTGTTGAAGGGCATCTTGATTTTTTTCAGTGTCTGGCTATTGTAAAATGTGATGCGATAAATATAGGTGTGAGGAAGGGTTTTTGTTTTGCATTTTTGTGTTCCTAGGGTATATCCCTAGGAGTGATATAGCTGGATCAAAAGAGAGCTAATTTTCCAGTTTTTTGAGGAATTTTCATATTGTTTTTCATAAGGGAAGGACTAGATGACATTCCCACCAGCAGTGACTGAGAGTTACTTTCTCCCTACATTCCTGCCAGCTAATTGTCCTTATTTTTTGTGATGTGTGCCAGTCTCTGTGGTGTGAGATGATACTTTAGTTTTGTTTTGATTAGTGATGTGGAACATTTTTTATGTGCTTGTTGGCCATTTGTATTTCTTCTTTGAAGAAGTATCTGTTCATTTCTTCTCCCCATTTTTTGCTATCATCAGTTTTTAGAAGTTTGTGGCAAAGATTTATTTTTCTTCCTTTGGAAAATTATAGACAATGCTCTCTCTCCTTTCATTCCTGCCACCCTGCCCTTTTTTCTATTGATATTGGTTTGGTGCTTTATTTAATTGGTACTGAACAAGGAAATTTGCAGGGAACATGCCCACATCTTCAAGCTTCAGGGAAATATAAAGAGAAAGAAAAGTTTTGTAAGAGAGAGATGGGGGAGTCATTTACTTTAAAATCACAGCTATGGACAAGCATTTTTCTTCTAAGAGATATACTTCTTATAAGGGGTGCATTTGGAATCAACAGATATTTGGAAAAATCTCAGCCTGGGTCTACTGATAGGAAATATGTATCTCATGATGTGAAGAAGAGAGATTTTTCAGCCACGAGAAAGAAGGAAATGCCATCATTTGTAGCAACCTAAGTGGTTCCTGACAGCTAAAAATATAAGTTGGAAAGAGAAAAAAACACTAGATGATATCTTTTTATGTGGAATATTTTAAAAGACTTTTTTTTAAATAAAAACATAAATAGTTGAGTGATGATTACAGACCTGGGAATCAGATATGATGGGAATTTATTTGCCAAAAAATATAAACTTTCAGCTGTTGGGTAAATATCTAATGTTTAGAATGATGATTGTAGTTAAGAATGCAGCATATCCTCACATCATGCAGAAACAGTGTAGTAATTCAATGTCATTTAATTATAACTTTGATGAGAAAATAAATTTATTCTAGTCATGGCTATTTTCTATATTGGGTACTTACTTTCTCCCATGTATATATGGGCTTTTATCCAGATATTCTAATTCCCTCAGAGCCCTCCATATTCCCTGAGGTACACTGATGTCTCAAAGCAGGTCTTAAAATATGTGTGTGTGAGTGAGTGAGTGAGTGAGTGAGTGAGTGAGTGTGTGTGTGTGTGTGTGTGTGTGTGTGTGTGTGTGTGTGTGTGAAAGAATTTTAGACATAAGAGTATTCAGTCCAGGTTTGGGAACTACCTTTCACTCTGAGCTGTCAGGTAGATACTGTTTACTAGTCTTGCACTGCAATAAGATGGCTGGAAATGAATGAATTAATGGAGTAATACAAAAGAAATAAAAATTATTTTGTGTATTTAGTCTTTAATTCAATATTTGGTGACATTTCAGCGACCAAAAATGTGAGCTTAGCCCTTAATTCTTGACTATAGCAATTAAACTCTGCTTAAATTTATTTTATATACAGAGTTCACTTAAAGTTGTGGTTTTCAAGAACCTATACAAGATATAAAATGAAGACTTACCATACTACATTAACAATTGAAAGTTATGAAGTGCCAAAAAAATGGTAGAAACAGATAGTACAGAGGTAGTAATTATTTTATCAAATCAAAACAATTTTATCTGAGTTTCTCTAAAGACAAGATACATTCACTGATATCTGGATAAAAAAACTCCCATAGAGAGATTCAGAATAAGTTTCTAGTGCTTCTAAATGTAGATTCTTGCTTTTAATGTTCTTGTTACTTATGTCTCTAGAACCTTATTTTTTCTTTGAGTGTGAACTTCTTCTGAGAATAAGTATATTTATAGTCTTGGTCAGCTCTCATGGTCCATTATTTTGGTGTCTAAATACTTTTTATAATAGTTCTACGTTCTGAAATTGTTTTTTAATCTTTTAAGTCAATTTAGTTTCACAGGACAAAATAGTTAAAACATATATTACAAACCTAACTAATGAGTTAAAGTAGATTTATACTTAATGACTTTGCAACATTGAATTAACGATCACTAAAGACAAGTGAGGAATTTCAACCTAAATTTTAGTTGAAAACTCCTAAAGAACTTCTAATAAAAAAGAATCTGCAGGTTGTTTTGAGAGGACATGATACTTTAAATAACCTTATGAGTCAAGGCTATCTTTATCATCAGCCCACTAGCATTTTGTATCAGTAGAAATCCTAAAAATTCTTATGAAATTTTAAAGACCTAAAATAGAAAACCAATCTTAAATACAGAACAAAATAGTAAATCTCACCCTGCATGTTAGAAAGCTATAGTTATAAAAAATTATATGGTACAAGCATAAAAATAAATTCTACTTAAATATACTAACTTACACTATTAGGGTGGTTGCAAGCAAAATGAAACTATCACCACAAAATAATAAATGTTAGTGAGGATATAAAAAAATTGGAGCCCTCGGCTCCCTGTGTGTGACACCAGGCGGGGAAAATCCGCGAAAGTACACCGGCCCAGTGGGGCTCAACTGTGAAAGACTGTGAGTGTGACCTGTCTATGTCTGTCTACTGTCCTCTTGCGTGAAACTCTTGCGAGTGGGGCAAAAAGAGCCTCCAGAAACCTCGCTCGCCCAGACACCATTTTCAGGGAGGGACTTCAGAGCATAAAAACCGGCTAAGCTTTGCAAAACCCGGCTCCCTGTGTGTGACACCAGGCCGGGAAAATCCGCGAAAGTACACCGGCCCAGTGGGGCTCAACTGTGAAAGACTGTGAGTGTGACCTGTCTATGTCTGTCTACTGTCCTCTTGCGTGAAACTCTTGCGAGTGGGGCAAAAAGAGGCTCAGAGGAGCACGGCCGCTCCGCTTCGCTACGCGGCCGTGCACTCTTTCTAAGGAAAGAACTCCATTGCAACAAGAAGGAAAAATCACACTAAGAACGGCGCTATATCACAGAAGCACACATTTCTCTCTGGACTGTCTTCTCTGTTGCATGCTCGGGCCTAAGATTTGACCCAGTGTGAGGCTTCATCCAAGGAGGACTCCCCTCCCTTAGAGGCAAGTCAGCCCATCCAGAAAGGGAGGAGCCAGAGGAGTGTGCTGCCTACATCATATAGACAATGAATACCACCACAACACGTAGAAAAACCCACAATACAAGTGTGACAATGGGGAAACAACGCAGGCCAGCATCAGACATAGAGAATGAAGATGACAATTCAGAGGACCAGATAATGACTGAACAACTAATCAACCTCTCAGATAAGGACTTTAGACTAGCAATATGGAAGGTGCTCAACAGACTCCAAGAAACCATGGACTGAGTTGAACAGAACACTAATAAGAACCAAGAAAATATGAAGGCAGAAATGACAAAACTCCAAACTGAAATAACATGTCAACTAACAGGACTGAAAAAGTCAGTAAACGAAGTGAATGACAAAATGGATAAGCTCTGGGACAGGGTATCAGAAGCTGAGAATAGACTTGGTGCTGTGGAAGATGAGATACATAACAATTCCATACAGCAGGAGAGATTGGACAAAAAACTTAAAGCAAATGAGCAGACAATGGAAAAATTAGTCAAAGAATGGGAACAGACGAAAATAGAAGTCTAGATTAAGATCAACAGAAATAACTTAAGAATCATTGGAGTCCCAGAGACCCAGGAAGAAAATTTCCAGGAAGAATCAATGGTCAAGAACATCATTAAAGAGAAACTTCCAGAGCTAAAGAATATATGTGATCAAATCCTGCATGCCCGAAGAGTACCAACCAAAAGAGACCCCAGAAAAACCACCCCAAGACACATCCTAGTCACAATGACAAATCCCACAGATAGAGACAGAATTCTGAAAACAGCAAGATCAAAAGGGGAAATCATGTTCAAGCAAGCTTCCCTGAGATTTACAGCAGACCTGTCACCAGAAACACTCAATGCCAGAAAGCAGTGGTGGGATATTGTGACAAGACTGAATGAAATGAATGCTTCACCCAGAATACTATACCCAGCAAAACTCACTTTCTGGTTTGATGGAAGAATACATGGTTTCAGAGACAAAAAAGAGCTCAGAAACTTCACAGACACAAAACCAGTCTTAAGAGAAAAACTGAAAGACCTAATCTAAGACAAGACTACCCAAAAGACACACCAAATTTTGAAATAAAGATGGCGTTAAATCCCAGGACAATTCTTTCTCTCAACGGCAATGGACTAAATGCACCAGTTAAGAGACACAGAGTGGCTAAATGGATCAAAAAACTCAATCCAACCTTCTGCTGCCTACAAGAAACGCACCTGAATAGTCAGAACAAACATAGACTCAAAATAAAAGGCTGGAGAAAAATTATCCAAGCAAACAACACCCATAAAAAAGCTGGAGTGGCCATACTAATATCAGATAATGCAAACTTTATACTCAGGAAGGTTGTAAGGGACAAAGACGGACATTTTATATTAATCAAGGGGTACGTAGAGCAGGAAGAATTCACTCTCCTAAACATATATGCACCGAATGAGGGGCCAGCAAAATATTTAATACAACTGTTGACAAATCTGAAAAATAATATCAACAACAACACAATAATTGTGGGGGACCTTAACACGGCTTTGTCAACACTGGACAGGTCAACCAGACTGAAACCCAACAAGAATATACTAGACCTGAGGAGAGAAATGGAAGAAAGAGGCCTAGTGGATATATATAGGACACTCCATCCCCAGAAACCTGGATACACATTCTTCTCCAATGTACATGGGACATTCTCCAGGATAGACTACATGCTGGCACATAAAACATACCTCCATAAGATCAAGAGGATAGAAATTTTGCAGGCTACCTTCGCTGACCACAAGGCTCTGAAATTATTTGTGAACTCCAAAGGGACTCAGAAGAAACACTTTAACACCTGGAAGTTAAACAGCCTCATGCTCAATAACCAGTGGGTCCGAGATGAAATCAAGGAGGAAATCAAAAGGTTCCTGGAAACAAATGACAATAAAGACACAAACTCTCAGAACTTATGGGACACAGCAAAAGCAGTACTGAGAGGAAAATTTATAGCTTTGCAAGCACACATCAGGAAGGAAGAAGGAGCTTACCTGAGTAGCTTAATGACACAGCTAATAGAACTAGAAAATGCTCAACAAAAGGACCCAAGAATAGGAAGACAGAAGGAAATAACAAAGCTGAGAGCAGAAATCAACGAAGTGGAAACTCAAAAAACAATCCGAAAGATCAACGAAAGCAGAAGTTGGTTCTTTGAAAAAATAAACAAGATTGATAGACCACTGGCAAACCTAACAAAGAAAGAGAGAGAGAGAAACTTGATAACTCGTATCAGGAATGAAAAAGGAGAGATCACTACTGATATGACAGAGATTCAAAGGGTAATCAGAAACTACTTTGAAAAACTCTACGCCACTAAAAATGAGAACCTGGAAGAAATGGATAAATTCTTGGACTCTTATAATCTTCCACGGTTGAAGGAAGAGGATGTAGCATATCTAAACACCCCCATCACCATTGATGAAATTAAAACAGTAATCAAATGTCTGCCGAAAAACAAAAGCCCAGGTCCAGATGGATTCACTAATGAATTCTATCAAACTTTCCAAGAGGAACTACTGCCAATCTTGGCAAGACTCTTTCATGAAATTGAACAAACAGAAACACTTCCAAATAGCTTTTATGAAGCCAACATCACCTTGATACCTAAACCAGACAGAGACGCTACCAAAAAAGAAAATTACAGACCAATATCACTGATGAATGCAGATGCAAAGATCCTCAACAAAATCCTGGCAAATAGGATTCAATGCCTCGTTAAGAAGATCATCCACTACGATCAAGTAGGTTTCATCCCAGGAATGCAAGGCTGGTTTAACATCCGTAAATCTATCAACATAATACACAACATCAATAACAAGAAAAATAAAAACCACATGATCATATCAATAGATGCAGAGAAAGCATTTGATAAGGTCCAACACCCATTCTTGATCAAAACTCTCAGCAAGATGGGAATGGAGGGAACCTTTCTCAATATAGTGAAGGCCATCTACCACAAGCCAGTGGCAAATATTATCCTCAATGGAGAAAAACTGAAAGCCTTCCCTCTAAATTCTGGCACAAGACAAGGCTGTCCTCTCTCACCACTCCTATTCAACATAGCACTGGAAGTACTTGCTATAGCGATTAGGCAAGAAAAGGATATCAAGGGAATCCAGATAGGAAAGGAAGAAGTCAAGCTCTCACTGTTTGCAGATGACATGATACTCTACTTAGAAAACCCTAAAGACTCTATCAAAAATCTTCTAGAAACAATAGACTCATATAGCAAGGTGGCAGGCTACAAAATTAACACACAAAAATCAATGGCCTTTCTATATATCAATAGTAATAAGGATGAAATGGACATTAAGAAAACAACCCCATTCACAATAGTGCCACACAAACTCAAATATCTTGGAATCAACTTGACTAAATATGTGAAGGACCTATACAAAGAAAACTATAAAACTCTGCTCCAAGAAATAAGAGAGGACACACGGAAATGGAAATGCATACCCTGCTCATGGATTGGCAGGATTAACATCATCAAAATGTCAATACTCCCCAAGGCATTATACAGATTTAATGCCATCCCTCTAAAGATACCCATGACATTCTTCAAATAAGTGGATCAGACACTTTTGAAATTCATTTGGAATAATAAACACCCTCGAATAGCTAAAGCAATCATTGGGAAAAAGAATATGGGAGGAATTACTTTTCCCAACTTTAAACTGTACTACAAAGCAACAGTTATCAAAACAGCATGGTATTGGAATAAGGATAGGTCCTCAGATCAGTGGAATAGGCTTGAATACTCAGAAAATGTTCCCCAGAGATACAACCATCTAATTTTTGATAAAGGAGCAGGAAATCCTAAATGGAGCAGGGAAAGCCTCTTCAACAAGTGGAGTTGGCACAATTGGATAGCCACTTGCAAAAAATTAAACTTAGACCCCCAGCTAACATCATGTACAAAGGTAAAATCCAAATGGATTAAAGACCTCGATATCAGCCCCAAAACCATAAGATATATAGAACAGCACATAGGCAAAACACTCCAGGACATTACAGGCATCTTCAAGGAGGAAACTGCACTCTCCAAGCAAGTGAAAGCAGAGATTAACAGATGGGAATATATTAAGCTGAGAAGCTTCTGCACCTCAAAGGAAATAGTGCCCAGGATACAAGAGCCACCCACTGAGTGGGAGAAACTATTCACCCAATACCCATCAGATAAGGGGCTAATCTCCAAAATATACAAGGCACTGACAGAACTTTACAAGAAAAAAACATCTAACCCCATCAAAAAATGGGGAGAAGAAATGAACAGACACTTTGACAAAGAAGAAATACACATGGCCAAAAGACACATGAAAAAATGTTCCACATCACTAATCATCAGGGAGATGCAAATCAAAACAACGATGAGATACCACCTCACACCACAGAGAATGGCACACATCACAAAGAATGAGAATCAACAGTGTTGGCGGGGATGTGGAGAGAAAGGAACTCTTATCCACTGCTGGTGGGAATGCTGTCTATTTCAACCTTTATGGAAAGCGATATGGAGATTCCTCCAAAAACTGGAAATCAAGCTCCCATACGATCCAGCTATACCACTCCTAGGAATATACCCTAGGAACACAAAAATACAATACAAAAACCCCTTCCTTACACCTATATTCATTGCAGCTCTATTTACCATAGCAAGACTCTGGAAACAAGCAAGATGCCCTTCAACAGACGAATGGCTAAAGAAACTGTGGTACATATACACAATGGAATATTATGCAGCTGTCAGGAGAGATGAAGTCATGAAATTTTCCTATACGTGGATGTACATGGAATCTATTATGCTGAGTGAAATAAGTCAGAGAGAGAGAGAAAAACGCAGAATGGTCTCACTCATCTATGGGTTTTAAGAAAAAAGAAAGACACCCTTGTAATAATAATTTTCAGACACAAAAGAGAAAAGAGCTGGAAGTTCCAGCTCACCTCAGGAAGCTCACCACAAAGAGTGATGAGTTTAGTTAGAGAAATAACTACATTTTGAACTGTCCTAATATTGAGAATGTATGAGGGAAATGTAGAGCCTGTTTAGGGTACAGGCGGGGGTTGGGTGGGGAGGAGGGAGATTTGGGACTTGGGTGATGGGAATGTTGCACTGGTGATGGGTGGTGTTCCTTTTATGACTGAAACCCAAACACAATCATGTATGTAATCAAGGTGTTTAAATAAAAAAATAAATAAATAAAAAAAAAATTGGAGCCCTGTGCATGGTTGATTGAAAAATTAAATTGGAACAATTACTATAGGAAATAATATGGTGGTTTATAAAAATTAAACATAGACTCATAACATTACTTGATAATCCTACTTTAGGATACATATTCAAAAGAATTGAAAGCATGCTGAAATAAATTTTACACATATGTCCAGAATGGCATTATCTAAAATTACTTAGGGTTGAAGCAAAAAATGACCATTGGCATCTGACTGGGCAATGGGAATGTGGTACATGGCTCAACAATCAGGGGCACATGTTTGCCATGTTGCAGAATTAAAATTTGTCCCTTAGCCAGTGATACCTTGGGGTAACTTCTGGAAGACTCCCCTGAACCCAGATCTACTGAGTGAGGCCCCAGAGTCCCCAGCAGTGCTGGACAAGTACAACACCATTTTGTAGACTCGAGCACTGAATCATCTAGACTGATTGGTCAAGTGTTCATGGTGTGAAATTCAGATATCCTGAGATTGGGAAATTGCCCCAATAATATATAAAGATGTTTATGACTTTTGAAGTCAAACACAGTGTTTATGACTCTTGAAGACAAGTTGGCAAGTTAAATAAACCAGTCATGTCTTCCTCTCACTTATTATAGATTCTTGTAATATTGATGTTGTCAAGGGCTGAAGACAGGGGACCGGGGGGTGGATAGGACAGTGGTATTAAATGATGATAAATGTCACATTTTATAGGTATAAAGTTCTAAAGATCAGCTGTGCCAGACTGTGTATATTCTTAACATTATTAATCTGTTGTACTCATGAAAATGTCAAAAAATCATGAAAATAAATACCATGCCCAGACCCCAACTTTAGACTATTGGTTTCAGGTATTGATGCTTCTATATAGCTGGTGACTGAAGTTTGTGGAAGATTTTGAGCCACTGTTCAAGGATGGGTTAGAACTAGTTCTGCCTTCAGAAGGTTTGGACCCTAAAGTGAACATGCAATGTATCTAGGTTGCCATCGTGTCAGTCCGTTGTGCTGTGGGCCAGAGAGAGTTAGAAAGTGTCATGAAAATCCAGAGGACAAGACTTTCTTGCTGTGTTGCATATGACAATTTTTTTAAGCCCTTGTGCTGGACTTTGAAAAATTAATGCAGTTGACAGGGTATCAGTGACAGAAGACAGTCTGCAGTCATCCTCCAAGGATAAAGAATCGTGAAATGCCCTACAGGAGCAGGAAGTGGAGGCTGTCTGATGTCACAGTTTGTAAATGGATTCTATGTATGGGGGAGAGGTATGCTAAGGAATTTTGGTTTCAAAGAAAAACTGAGGCCAGATCATGAAGGATCCTGATTGTCACAGTAAGATAATTAGATATTATTCAGCTGACAATGGAAAGACATCTTATTTCTTTTAAGCCCAAGAGTGAAAAAAAACTACAACATATGGGTCATTTAAAATCCAGAGTGGTAAGAGCAATGTTTGAAAAGGACAGATTTGACTCTTCTTTAAATGACAATATTGTGGAACTGCCTGTTTTCACATTTCAAGCAGATTTTCAATACATATTTTATTTCCTCTGTCTCGTACCAAGTCCTTCTTTTCCTCATACTTGATACTTCTGACGTTCCATATCACTCTGCGGAACTCAGAGAATTCGCACACCACTGTGGTTATGGTCCATGGATCCAGTGACAATTTTAAACTTGAACAGAACAATCTGCTTCTAAAGACTTCTCTAGGGAGGCACAGTTCATGTTTGGAAGATTAGTGTTTACTTTGAACCACACTAGAAATTGGGTCCCCCAGGAGGATTGGTGTGAACATTGCTGACCACCAAGGCCTTGGAGACCTTTGGGAACTGCATACAACCACTTGTTTGTGCCTTTCCAAGTGCCTGCTTCCTTATCTGAGGAAAAAACTGAATATTTGAATTTTTGCAGAATATTTTCAAATCTGCTCCTGGACTCTGACATTTGGAAACAACTAACCTGCTTTGTTTGAGAAATGCATTTAAATAAATTAATGAAACCACAGCTCCCAATGAGTCCTTTTGGGCTGCTTACAGAGAAATTTCGAAAGGGCAATATTATCACGGACAAAAACTGCAGCATCTGAGCAATTCGATATCCAGAATGCTGAGCGGGGAGGCAGAACATAATGACAGAGTTTTACCTATAGCAAAACCATTAAAGGTCGCCCACTGGAAGGACAGCTGAAATAGAATTTATTTTCAAATTATAAGATTAAAGAATGTTCCTTGAAGAAAGTATTATTATACAGTGTCAAAAGAAAGAGGGATTAAAATGGTTGGAAGATGCAATCATAGCTGAGATCAATCCTACTTTCCCAGTGGTTGGCATACCCTGCAGGCTCTCCGCCTCAATGGATCTGCAAGGTTGGAGGAATTAGCCAGTGTGCCTCTCTCCATACAGATCTTTCCCCCACTGCGAGTTCTTTTCCCCTCTGGTATATCTGAAAATACACTTGCCTACCAGGGAAACCATGTGGCAGAGTGGAGGGTTTCTTTGTTAATGGTGACCATTGGAGAGGACCTCATTAAAAATTCTTGAAAATGAAAGGGACAATTCTGACTTTCCAAGTCATTAGGCAGGTTTATGACTTGTCCATTTGCAGAGGAGCTGATGGGACTCTCCACATAGCCATTTCATTTAAAATAGATCCTCTCACACAGCACATGGCTTTCACTCTGCCATCTCCCCTCCCTCGCCATGCCCAATATTCCTCTGGGGGGCGGGGGGAGACTGAAGCTTCCTTTGGCAAACATGAGCAAAGTCTGTCTCTCCTGACTTCTCTGGAGCACCAGTTTCTCTATAATGCACATTTACAAAGATCTCAGGACTCTAAGCAACAAGCAAGTTAAATCAAATATAAACCTGCTCTGTTACTACTGTCAATTCCGGAACATGTATCATGAATAAGTTCTTTGCAAATATTAGCTAAAAAAAAAGACGAGAGATGAAAACGAGAAAGGTGCTTTCTGCATCATAAAACGTATATGTGTGCAGTCCTTGAAAACACAATGTACTCTTTACGTAAGACTTTTTGTAGTGGATTTGTTCAAACTTAAAAAGGAATGCTGGGATTTGATGAGATTACACAATTTGATTACTCATTTTTTGTTATAAATAGTAATATGTTATTCTGAGAACACAAAAATAAAGTTTCCAAATATATTGTCAAACTGATTGTCTAATTCTTTTAATTTTATTTGTCTATTCAGGGCAATTTCCCACTGAATGATTGCTAAATATCCTTTTGATTTTTCCTGACCCATGACTGACCAATTTCCTTGTTCCTCTGTGCCCCTTACAAATGTAAACTTTCAGCCAAGCTTGCCCACACAGCCTCTTGCCTCAATGCCTGTAGCAAGAGGGAGGTATTATGAACGATTGTTGCAGAGCTGAGGCCAGAGTCAAACTATCCAAAGGCTAAATGCTGTCTGACTTGATCTTGTCTCAAGGAAGCTCACTCACCATGCTTTCCCTTCTATTACATCGGCCAGAAAGACCAAAGCTTCAGCACAAAGGTCATAGATGTTTTTTTGAGGATCAGTGCTCCAAAGAACATTCTCCACCTATCTAATGGGGCAAGAGTAATTGTTGCTATACTCTCTTTCCTCTGCAAAAAAGCATCCATATTCTTCTGTTTCCCATGGGGGAGTGCAGTAGGGTTGAAAGTCATCATTCCCCTTCTCCAACCCCCAAAGAAATTAGACCTAAATTTTATTTTTTTGCATTTTGTGTGACATTTAGCTATGCTCAGGGGTTTACTCCTGGTAATGTGCTCAGAGTTTACCCCTGGTGAGGCTTGGAGAACCATAGGAAGTGTCAGCAATCAAATCAGGTTAACTACATGCAAGGCAAGTGCTCAACACACTATACACTATCACTCCATTCCCTCATATTGGACTTACTTCTTATGAGGTCAATTAGTTGAGAAATTTGGGATTATTTAGAGTTGGTTTTTTTTTTAAAACATCAATGATCAATACTATGACAAAGTAAACCTGAGTTGTGATATCATCTTTGCTTTGTCCTGTGCCCCCACAATTCCTTTTCATTTCAAATTTTAAAGCAAGTTATATGATGTTAGCATGCCAGGGAAAAATGCATTCTGAGTTGCAAGGATTTAAGTAAGTAGCTGTAACTTTGTTTTTCAATACTATTATTAGAGTATAAGTTAAAATATAGACTTATACTTTTATAATACTTTTTCTTTAATGTTCAGCTAATCAAGAAAATTAATTAAATAAGCAGAAAGATGGAGATTAAGATATTAACTTTTTAGTAAAAACGTGAGTTTGAGAACACGTATAAGATAGGTAACTACAGACTATATTTTCTGATAGATTGAAGTGTCATTTTTTATCTACCTCAGACTTAGGGTGATGAGACATAACAAATACTTTTTTTAATGCTAATTTTTATTTTGACCAAAGTGGATTACATATCTTTCACAATAATATTTTAGGTACATAGTGACATTGGATCAGGGAAATTCCCACCACCAATGTTGTCCTCCCTCCACCTCTGTTCCCCATATGCATCCCATATCCCCTTTCTTTACTCCCTGGGCTGCTGGTATAAGTGGTCCCCTCTGTGTCTAGCTTGTTGTAGATTGGGTATTGATTCTGTTGTCGTTGGCTTTGGATTTGGTGTTTACGTCTGATCATTTTTTTTCTACATAACAATATACAACTGTTTGGTCTTAGTAACCTCCATTATTTCCCCCTCAATTTGTGAGGCTGAACAAGATGGTTCAAATTTTGTGGTTCTGTTTGAAGGAAAGAAAAAATAAAATGGGGTAAAAATCAAACAAGCAAAAAATAGGCAGAGTCCTTCTAGAGACTATAAACATTGACTTGAGAGGAAAAAAAGGGAAAAATAAAGAAAAACATAACAGCAATACAAAAAGAAAAATCAAAGAGAAAATCCAAAAATCACCACAGCAATAAAGACTATCACCACACGATAACCACGGTCCTGAAATAAAAACAAAACAAAGCACAAAAATGAAAAAAAAAACAGAAACAAAAACAAAAAGAATGATTTTTGTGCTACTTCTTTTTTTTTCTGCATAGGCACAGTAAAAATTGGGGAGATTAGAAAGGGAATTCCCTTGGCCTAAGATATACAAGGTTTCTCTGCCCTTGAAGTATACTGTCATGGAAATAACTACAGACTCCATACATGCTTATTTACTCTCTGCTAGGTCCTTTTTGGTGTATGGAAACCTTCCACTCCATTATGGATGATAAAATCAGACCTCTGTATCTAGAGATCTTGGCATCTGCACAGGTCAAAGGATGGAACCCAGAATGGAGTCTTTCTTTATAGTTCTAGAAGTTCTCTTCCATCACTTTTGTTTTAATTAGTCTTCTGTAGTTGGTGCACTGTTTATGCACTGATCCTAGGAAAAAACCTTTTATCAAGTGTTTTGTTCTTACATCTGTGTTTCTGTGGGGAAAACAGTGAAGCCTTTAATCTGTGGATTCATATTGGGAGCAGAATACAACAGAGAGCATTTATACTGTACTAAGGTATAGAAGGAGAGAGAGAGAGAGAGAGAGAGAGAGAGAGAAGGACTTTTGTATTCAGTTCTATTTACATGTGAGTGGTTTGATATCTGTTAACTAAAAAAAGTAATGAAAATTAATGATAATGAATGCTATTTTGATGAGTTTTCCAAGTAGCATAGAGTAGCATATTAATAAGTGCTATAGAAATTGATAAAAATCAGTATATATGCTAAAATAAAAGGGCAAGATTTTATTAGAAGTACAATACAACAAATAACTTCTAAATTAGTAGAATTTGAAAAGTTTGATAAAGAAACTGATTAATATGACAGAGCAAGAACAGAAAAACACTTAAAAAGCAAAGAAAACCAATATTATTTTTGAGAGAAAGAGGATTTCAGGTAAAATAAAGATAGAATGATACGGATACTTTGTAATTTAAAGTGAATTATCACTAAGAAGACACAAATAGTTGAATATTTTTAAATCTAGCTTTCAAGTATATAAAAGGAATTTTAAAAAATGATCAAGTTTAGAAGATTACAATAACATGAATATCAAGACTTATTCAATAACTGTAGTAGTGGGCAGAACCAAGCAGCAAGACTTTCTTTCAAACAATTTTTTAAATTTTAGTCATCATTAGTTACAATATTGTTAATGATAGGTTTTCAAGAATATAATATCTCAACACCATATTCTTCACTATAGTGTGTCCCATCAGCATAATCCCATTTCAGACCATGGTAACCCCTGTTCTGTAAATCATTTCTGAGATTCTATTTCTCTGTCCCTTTGCTATTTCTTTAATATGTTTCTTTATATCCCACATATAAGAGAATGTTCCAATAACATTCATTAAGATGAACTTGTTTGAATTACAGGGGTAGTTTTTAAAATTCCAAAAGCCACATACATATAAACATACAGATATTGAAAACTGTGTAGATGACATTAGCAAAGAGTAAAACAATGCTGTTGTAACTAAAAGTGGCACATTAGCAGAGAAAAGAAAACAAATAGGTGAATGGAAGAGAATGGAGAGACTTGAAACAGATGTGTTTTCTATATGAATCTGGCAGATGATAAATTAGCTGCTGATGGGAATGCTGTCTGGTTCAACACTTATGGAAAACGGTAAGGAAGGTTCTCAGTAATCTTAGAATCTAGTTGCCATATGACCCAGGAATTTCACTTGGGGGTATCTATCACCAGGACAAAAAAAATGTGCATCCAAAGGACTTATGCACACCATTATTCATTACAGAACTCAGCAAAATAGCTAAGAGTTGGAATCAATATATGTTTCCAAACAACAGATGAGTAGGTAATGAAGATGTGGTACATATATACAATGAAATATTATATAGCTGTATGGAGTGATGCAATCATGCAATTTGTTGCTAGATGGATAAAACTGGAAGATATCTTGTTCAATTTAGGAACCAGAAGAGTAAATTCAGTATAATATCACTTATATGTAGTATTAGAATATTTCCTGAAGAAATGCAATGGTTTAAATAGGGGTTGTCAAGAACATTCTATGCTCTTGAGTATAGTGAGGAGAATGAAAGAACTAAGAGTGGAGAAGGAGAAAGTCAGGTGTGAAATAGCAGGGGACAAGGGTCAAGGGAATTCAGGTGCACTAGTGGTATTAAGATAGGACAGAACTAAATATCCAAACCACTCAGTTAACAACTGAAATCATGAGACCCAAACTTTAACCACAAAACTTAAAAATGTATCTGTTCTGGTGATAGGTTGGGATTGGGATAGTAGTGTGGGAGAGAGAGGTATGAGATGGATTCTGGGAACTCTGGTGAAAGGAAGTTAACACTAGTGGTGAGATTGGTGCTAAAACGTTGTATGTCTAAAACTTAACTAATAATAACTTTGTAAATCACATTCTTTATATAAAAGAATTAATTAAAATAATCTGGAGAATAGTTTAGTTGACCTCAAATTTAAAAAAAAAGTTACATTTGTATTAAAACCATCTATTTTTTTTAAGAATTAAGAGTAACTATATTTATAGAACTAGAGAGAAAGTACAGTGGCTAAGAAATTTGCCTTGTGTGTGACTGGCCTAGATTTAATCCCTACAATTCTATATGGTCCTTTGACTACAGCCAGGAAAAAATCCTGAGTACAGAGTCAGGCGTAGTCCTTGAACATAGCTGGATGTGGCCCCCCCCTTCAAAATAAAGTAAATATGTTTAAAATTTAAAAAAAATAAGATGAAAAATTTTCTTTCTGGTTGTAAGCTATAGCTGACAATGCAATGAAGACCATGGAAAGCTGCGAATAGAATTCAGGATCCTGAAAGCAACATGTGCTCTATATTTTATTTATCTCCCCAGCCCTCAATAGGAAATTTAAGGAATATTTCAATAATATTGGAGGAAGGAAATTGTTTCTTAAGCAAAATCTCACAGACACAATTTACGAAGGGACATATTTATACATTTCACGTTAAATTTATAACTTCCTTTTCAAAGAAGGAGTGAATTAAATGAAGTAGTACCCAGGTACTCCTGGCAGTGCTCAGGGATTGAAACAGAATTTGTCACATGTAGGGAAAGTGCCTTCACCCTTACATTACTTCCCTGATCCTAAAGTTCTAACTTTTATACGAACCAAGGACACTATAGAACAATTTCATTGTGAAATCACTGAGCAAGCAGAAATATTTCACAATGTGACTGTCAATGCATAATGTATCAAATAATGTTACAAATAACCAAATAAAAGGCATAGATCATAATATGGTCATTTAAATGAATAGACAATGATGTGGAAAAAGACAATACATTTTAAGGACTGATGCAGATATATATACGGAAGATCAAAATATTTGATAGCAATATGTCAAATATAAAAAATTTTAAAGGTAGCATTTTATAATTAATGTTTGATTAGTCAAACATTTTTAAAAGGTGAAACTGATAAGTGTTGACATGAATTTGGGAATATGGTGGCTGTTTCTTTTACCTTGCCAATGGAGTATATAAAAGTAAAATCATTTTGAAGGGACAATTGCATCATCCAGTACATTTGACAATGTATATACCGTGACCCAATAACTTGGCCCTGACTCACATACCCAGAGAAACTTTTGCATGTGTGAGGTAGCAAGCACACATCAAAAGCTTATTACAGAATTGTTTGAATAATAAATATCTGAAGGAAAGTAATGGTGCATAAGGCAAATGTAAAGTATTTATAAATGAAATACAACATCTACTCCTCTGACTTTATGTGGTTATAGATTTCAAAATCTTCATGTTGAGTAAAAAGACAAGTTGCAGAAGGATAAGTGGCTCAAATTTAAGCAAATCTTGAAGACACAGAAAAGCATCACACCATATTGTTTGATAGACTCATCTATATGCAGAAAAAGTATACAATTGTGAACCTGGCATGAGCTCCAGGATGCTCATGATAGAAATAGCCTATTATTTTTTATGGGGGAAATTTCACATATATGTATATAGAGATAATGCATATGCATTTAAAGATTAACCTCAATGAATAGACAAAAACCACTGCTAGGCACATGCGCTGGCACTCACTAATAACTCATGAATATTATTCGATGCAAAGATGGTGAAGGAATACATTTGCTATGGATGTAGGAAAGAATTCGATATTAACTAAAAGGCTAGTTTTTTTTTTTTTTTTTGCTTCTTCCTCATTGAGCAAAGAAGATTTATTTTTAGGAATCACTCCTGGCAATATTGAATCTGGCTAGGTGCCCCTCCTCCCTCAGTGCTCAGCCAAGTGATGCAGAGCTTTAGGAGCCCAGCAGTGCTCAGGGGCCAAAAGGATTGTCTCACAAAGTTCACTGTGTTGAATTTAGGACTTTTTGAAGACAAGGCATGTGCTCTAAAACTTAAACTCTCTTCCTGGTCCCAAGAAAATAGATACTTCCCAAAATTACTCAATTTATACTTACAAGCTAAATTGTGTTACAATTATGAAATAGTATCCTCAGCACTTCTCTTATTTTTTTTCTCTGCCTCTCTGCACTTCTCATGTAGTGTGATTGCCTACATTTCTGTCATGTTGGAAAGAAATCAGGAAAAGTTTCCATTCATTACATTAAAAATCATGTCCAGAGTCTAACAGTGTTTTTAGGAATAAGAATTTTTTGGTTAGATTGGGCAAGATTACCCACAAGTATGAAGTCCAAGACCATAGAGATAGAATAAAAGATAGAACAGAGGTTAAGATGCTTTGCCTTGTTTCAACTGACCCTGGTTCAATCCCTGGCATTGCATACGTTTCTCTGAGCCCCAACAGAAATGATCCCTGAGTACAGAGTGAGAAGCGATCCTTGAACACTACTAAGTGTGCTCCCCATATCAAAATAAATATGTGTGAGAGAAAGAGAGAGGTCTATTGCCTGTTTTACAAACTGTTCCTGAAGGTACACTAAAATACATGAATTCTACTGCCACAGATTTTGTGAGGGCTGGAAGCCGACTCATGTTCTCCTAGACTGTCGAATGCAATCTGCTCTCAAAGACCATCTGGTTCTTCCCTACAAGATCAGAAGTCGTCCAGCAGCAGCATTTGACATCTACTGGGAACTTGTTAGAAATGCAGACTCTCAGACACCACTCTAGGACAGAATCCACATCTACATTTCCACCAGGTCCCTGTGTGACGTGATCCATACTAAAATGGGAAGAGCGCTGGTGTAATTCAGTAGTTTCTAAACTTGGTAATAATTGCAGAAGTCCTTCCCAACTCTCTTGGACTCCAAAACCCATCACTGCAGACTCTGCTGCCTTTGCTCTCCCTCTCAATCATGCCCTTTTCCTAGTGCTTTTTTACTCCTGGCTTTGTTGCTGTTACTACACCTTTGCAATGGTTCTTTAATCACTGGTTCTTCTGAAACTCCTAAGCAGCACAGATGCTCACCCATATCAGTGGTCAAGCTGCTGCCACTTTTCTCTGCATTGTGTCTCTACCTTCTGGCACTCAGACACCCCACCTTAGATGGCCTCTGTGTTGTTCTTCCTGTTCAGCTACCAGAAACTCCACCTTGAATTCCACCTCCCACATGTCCCTTATTGTGGTAACACCTCTCCTCTGTCCTTTCAATTCAGCCAGTTCATGTTACTGTGCACCTTTCCCATTTCTGACACTGATTCTTTGTTTTGCTAACTTCAGGTAAAGAACAAACAACTACATAAAGAGCTTTAGTATAGATAGGGTGTTTTCCCTACACTCTGTCAACCAGTGTTCAATCCACAGCATAACATATGGTTCCTTGAGTCCATCAGGGGGGGATCCCTAAGCACAGAACTCGGAGTAAGTCCTGAGCATTACTGGATGGATATAAACAAACCTTCATGGTTGCACTCACTTGTGGCATATTAAAAATATTATGTTAATAATATCTTGAGACAACAGAGACAAGGTCCAGGAGGACTGATCCATAGCAGGAAGCTTATCACAAATAATGGGGGAGTGCAGTTAGGACAGAGAAGGGACCAATATGACAAAGATAGTTGAAAATGATTACTCTGGACAATAACTTGGTACTGAAAGGAGAGAAAGTGGCATGCATGATCCCCTTCAGTAATACTATTGCAAATGAAAGTGTCTAAAAGGGAAAAAAAGGAAAAGAGGGAGAAAAGACATGTTTGCCACAAAGGCAGGCAGAGTCAAGGACAGGGGGAGTGAGGGAGGGAAACTGGGAAAATTGGTGGTGGGAAATGTGCACTGATGAAGGATGTTGTACATTGTATAATTGAAACTCAATCATGAATAACTTTGTGATTGTGAAAAATTACTCAACAATATCATGAGCAACATTGCAACCCTCAGTTCTCTCCAAATCTTCTCCACTGAGGATTATCAAGATCAAGGTTTACTAAGATTTTCTTATAAATCACAGTTTTATAGTTTTTATTTTTAATTATAATAACATCTTTATTTAAACACCATGATTACAAATGCACTTGTAGTTGGGTTTCAGACATAAAAAGTACACCCCACCTTCATCAGTGTAACCTTCTTGCCACCAATGTCCCCCCTCCTCCCCTTTCCCTCACCCCCTGCTTGTCTTCTAAACAGACATTCTATTGTCATGATAATTGTTAATGTAGTCATTTCTCTAACTGCACTCACCACTCTTTGTGGTAAGCTTCGTATTGTG
This sequence comes from Suncus etruscus, assembly GCF_024139225.1. NCBI lineage: Eukaryota > Metazoa > Chordata > Mammalia > Eulipotyphla > Soricidae > Suncus > Suncus etruscus. The sequence continues at coordinate 86,339,850 of NC_064859.1, forward strand.
GGCTGGTCCCTCCAGCCCTCATCTCTATTGTCTCTGGGTATTATTACTATACTGTTATTTTTTTATTTTTCTTAAATCCCATAGATGAGAGACTATTCTGTGTCTATCTCTCTCTAACTTGTTTAACTTAGCATAATGGTTTCCATGTCCATCATGTATAGAAAAATTTCATGACTTCATTTTTCCTGACAGATGCATAGTATTCTATTGTGTATATATGTACCACAGTTTCTTTAGCCACTCATCTGTTGTCTGACATCTGGGTTGTTTCCAGATTCCGATATTGTAGTGTTGCAATGAATATAGACATGCAGATGGCAGTTTTGTAGTGTTTTTGTGTTCCTAGAGTAAACCCCTTCGAGTGATATAGCTGGATCATATGGGAGCTCAATTTCCAATTTTTTGAGGAATATCTATATTGTTTTCCAGAAAGGCTGGACCAGAGGGCATTCTCACCAGCAGTGGATGAGAGTTCCTTTCTCTCCATATCCCCTCCAGCACTGATTGTTCTTGTTCTTTGTGATGTGTGCCAGTCTCTGTGACATAAGAATGGCATCATTGTTGTTTTGATTTGCATCTTCCTGATGATTAGTGATATGAAGCTGTTTTCATGTGCCTTTTGCCTGTCTGTATTTCTTCTTTGAGGAAGTTTCTGTTCATTTCTTCTCACCATTTTTGATGGGGTTAGATGATTCTTTATTGTTAAATTCTGCCAGTACCTTACATATATTAGATATTAGCTTTATATCTGATGGATATTGGGAATAGTTTCTCCATTCTGTAGGTGGCCTGTATGTGATGTCACTATTTCCTTTGAGGTGCAGAAGTTTCTCAATTTAATGTAGTTCCATTTGTTTATATCTGATTCCTCTTGTTTGGACAGTGGTGTTTCCTCTTTGAAGATGCCTTTAGTCTCATTCTGATGGTGTATTTACCTATACTTTCTTCTGTATACCTTATAGTTCCAGGTCTGATATCAAGGACTTTAATTCATTTGGATTAGACCTTTGTGAATGGTGTTAGAGGGAGGTCTGAGTTTGCTTTTTGCATGTAGTTGACCAGTTGTCCCAACACCACTTGTTGAAGAGGCTTTCTTCACTCCATTTTGCACTTCTTGCCCTGTTGTCAAAGATTAATTGTATGTATGTATGGGGGACATTATCTGAATACTCAGTTTTTAAAAATTTATTGCTAATTTTGAATGTTATTATTATTATTATTAAAAATTGTAGGTACTTGGGGCTGGCGAGGTGGCACTAGAGGTAAGGTGTCTGCTTTGCAAGTGCTAGGCAAGGAAGGACTGCGGCTCGATCCCCGTCATCCCATATGGTCCCCCCAAATCAGAGGCAATTTCTGAGTGTTTACCCAGGAGTAACCCTTGAGCATCAAATGGGTGTGGCCCAAAAAACCAAAAATTAAAAAAAAATTGTAGGTACTTGGTATAGTAACTTCACCTCCTTTGACTTGAAATATATACCTTTATAAACTAGGTCTTTGATTTACCAGACTTATCAGGCTACTCATATTAAACTGACTTAAATTAAGTCTTCTCTTCATGAATTACCCCATTTTATATTTAAAAAAGAAAACAAGATAGTGTGGTAATAATTCCTAAAGAGACTAGAGATAAATATCAGGATGACCAGTCCATGGTAGGAAGCTTGATACAAATAGCAGGAAAGTGAAGTTAGGACAGAGAAAGGGCCACAATGACAATGAAAGTTGGAAATGATCATTCTAAACATAAACGTGGTGCTGAATGGAGATAAAGTGATAAACATGGTACCCCTTAGTAACAATATTGCAAACCAGTGTTAAAAAGGAAAAAGGTAGAAAGATAAAGAGAGACAAGAGAGGGAGAGAGAGAGAGAGAGAAATATAGAGAGAACAAAAATGTTTACCACTTAAGACTAGTAGAGAAGTGGAGAGGCTAGACAGTAGAGAGGGTGGAGGAAAGTGGGAGGGAAGCAAGGTTATTGGTGGAGGGAAATGTGCACTGGTGTAGGATGTTGGACATTTTATAACTGAAACTCCATCATGAACAACTTTATAACTGTGTATCTCATGTTGTTCAATTAAAATTTATTTTATTAGAAATAAAAAAATCTCCCCATTTCTTAAAGGAAAAAAATAAAAATGATTATGCCTCATATATAGACTATATTGCAAGGGTAAATATTTAAAATTACTTAATTTTTAAAACTATTTTTAACACTCTTCATTTACCAAACTATCAGTATTTATAATTATAGTTAACACAAATATGTACATATATTTGTGAAATCCTTAAAATAATGTTTTTAAAAATCTCTTAATTGTAGATTTTATGGTTATATACTTTCTACATTTAAAGCTAACTTTACATATTAAAACACATGGTTCAAATAACATCTTAAGCATAACTACAGCACATAAAAATATAAAAGTGAATTCATCCTTGTTGCGACTTATAATACCCTCTTAGCTTTTCCTTCATCTCAAGTATTTCCAGGACTTCAGCTGATTATAGGAGATACATGAGAGTATTATCAAGGAGTTTCAAAATATACTGAACAGTCATTTTGCCACAAACAGCTGGTTTGAAGTTACCTTCCATTGTAGTCTAAAAGGTTGAGAGCTAGAAAATGTATTTATTAAACTCTAAGCCCAGGTTCTGTCAGGGTCAATTTATTGTTATTAGTAAGAAGGTAAGTATTAGTATGCCCCTAATAAATGTCATTGGACATCCATCTATCCATCCTCCATCCATCTATCCATCCATCCATCCAAATCATGAATTGTCAATTTCTCTTATTATAGGGTGAGTACATGTGTCTATTATTCTCAAATGGCTTAAGGATGGTGATTTCATTACATTATACATATTCTTCTGGATCATATTGCCGATTATGCTTGGGTATTTTGGGGTGTGTGTGGTGGTATTCTTTCCTTTGGATAAAGAACAGATATTCCATAGTTTTCTTGGAGTTTTAGATCTTTGGGGCAGGTGGTTGGAGGGTAAAAAGGTCCTCCAAAATAAAGCTCAGGAGCCGTGTGGAAGAAGCCTGCCTTAGCATAGATTCAATTCAAGGCCTGAGGATGCACAGTATACTGGAATCTTCCCTTTCATGCCAGGAATACCAAGTCTTCCTTTACACACAGGGGAAAAGAATTCTTTTCCCACAGTGCTAAGGCCCTCCAGGCTAGCTATATCTAGAGGTGCTCAATGGTGCTTGGAAACCTTGTAATGTCTGGACTCTGACAGGGCCACACACATACAAAGTTTGTGCCTTAACTGCTGTATTAGCTCTTTGCCACTAACTGTGATTTCCTATAGTCAGTAATATTCAGAGTCAAAGAGCAGTAGGGTCTAATTTTCATCTCTTCTTCAGTTTCAGAAATATAGTTGTCTTCATCATGCTTATAGGCACTTGAGTGGAAATTCATGTCAAGTTTCTATCACCAGGAGTGCATGAGGGTGGGGAAAGTAATCATTTATTAATCAACTGCTGTTCATTAGCCAGGGTATTGCCTTTATTTTATGCTTCGCATGGCTCATGCTGCTTATCGCTGAGCACCGACTTCAGCTCTCACTTCCTTGTTGCCCATGACCAATTGATCTGGCTAGGTCTTTTTCTTCTTTTTTAAAGAAATTTTAATCTAATGTATTAGTTTGCAATTTTAAAATTATCTACTATTCCCACTAAGATGTAAGCACTTTGAAGGTAGTAATTATGAATCTTGAATAGGTTATTTATCTCAATTTATTCCAACATGTAAAGCAGTTTTTTTATTAAGTTTTTTTAACAAACCCTTCCTTCATGTTAGAGGTCTAAAATGAGTTTATGTAACATCCTTGCAATTATATCTGACCAGAAATGCTTTTATTTACTCCTATTTTGCAGATTTTACAATTAAAATAGCTGTCACAATTATTGTACAACTATTATTTTATTATGAGTTAGAATAAATGCTCAATAAATGATTTTTAGAATGGTCAAGTACTTTATTGTAGGACCATCGTATGAGGTCAGACTCTGGTTCTGAGTAGAATTCACCTGGATGTAGGCTCTCCAAAACTGATCATGGCACTCTGTTCTGCATGACCTCCCAGGGAGTTATATTTTCATGACCTTTCCCCATTACTTTAGGAAACACTGATTTGATGGCTGTTGTTTCACACCATTCCATACATTAAAAAAAAAAAAAAACTACCAAGATTTTTAACAATTCTGGTAGAAAGGAAGATACTGGTTGCATATTCTTGCTAAAAGGATAACTTGTGCACATGTGAGCTTCTGATGTTCCAAGCCCAGCCCATCATACAGTGATATAAACCTTCTAGGGCTAGGTGGTCAAGGGGACTGCAGTCTGGCCCAGTGCGAGAAAGCCAAAGTCTACAACAGGAGACAGCACCCAAATCCCCTTTCTCCAGGCTGCCAGGAAGAACATTTCTCTTTCACATGTGCTTTGTGAGCCATGCTTGCTGCAGCTGCCTGTTGCCTGCCAAGGCACCGCCTCATCGGACAGCCATAATTTGGGTCATTACATTCTCTTGCGGGCAGTAATGGCATTTTTTTTTTTTTTGCTTCCTAGATGCAATTGCTGTGTGCTCGCCTCAAGGGAGGGATTATTGATTGCACCTTCCCTTTGGTTGCTGGCTCCCCCCGCGCAGTGCTGAAGAGGCAGAAGCAGGCTTCTGTTGCCCCCCCAGCTTCCTCAGCATTTTGATTTTGCCAGACTTCTTTGGTCACTGCGAATAAAATACACCTTAGGAGTGTTCCCACCACCACCGAGCACTATGGTTTGGGACATACCATAGTATTTTAGGACAGAAGGAATTTTTAAGGGCCACCCCAGGGAAGTGTGAGTTTTCCTTTAAAATAAGCCCTGCGAATTTTCCCCACAGAGATCTATTTAGTCCACAAGTTTCAGGAAGCTTCTCTGCTCTGAGAGGCATTCTCCTGGGAGAGAATTGTTGCACTTCTCTTACCTGAGCTCAATTCCTTTCAGGAACTAGGTTTGATGAGCCTAGAGATAGTCCAACAGTCTAAGAACATCCCAAGCATTTGCTCCCCCAGTGTTCAACTCCTGGCTCCATGTGCCATCTAAAGCATTGCAGAGTGCAGTCTGGAGGCCCTTAACACCTCCGAGTGGCTCAAGAAACCCAGTACCACAAGACTTGAGCAGCAACTTATCTTAATTAAGGCATTGAATTGAATCAATGGTTTGATAGACTGAGAATCACCATTGGATGATCAGACCACCGGTGAATAGTTTAGGAACACCCTTTGTCCCACCAAACATAAAGTAGGTTTGAATGAAAGCTGATAAGAAGAACGTTCTCAGGGTAAAGCCAGAACTCAGAGTCTGGAATTAGTCAAAAAGCATTCTTTCTATCTATCTAGTCTGAACCCAGGAGAGGGCACAGGAGAGGAGCAGAAGCTTTTACCATCCTTGGGCACTGTCTTTATTCTCAGCCTTTTCCAAGGCTGCAGTGCAGTGGGTGCTTCCACCAGCCCTAGAGTCAGATCAAATGGGATCCGGTGGGAATCTGCCAATTAGTCCCTTAGGAGTTGGCAGGAACTCCAGGCACTTCAAGCACTTTCCTTATTTGTCAAATGAAGGGGTTGCTCTCCGTATGCAAGGGTTCAGATTTGGGGGGTGTTTTATGACCGTAAGAAGCAGTCACATTTCTGTAAAATTTCAGATGGGTTCTTGACACAGAAGCTTCTTGTCTTCTGGATCCAGGAACCTTGAATTTCAGGTGACTTTGCCCATTTATCTGCCTCTGCATTTGACACCAATTCCCTAATTTTGGAACTGCTTAGATTAGTCTTTGTTTGTAAAGACCAGGACATGGGTGGTGAACAATATCTCTGCAGGATCCCAAGGAATAGGAACAGAGGACATTATTACTCAAAGGATCTGGAAGAAGCACAAAATGTATCTCCAGAGACTGCACAGAAAGGCCAGGGCAGAGTTCAGAGAGACACAGGAATAGAGAATAGACCTAGCCACATATTCTTACTGGAATCATTGGGCAGGATACTTGGGATTTGTAAATTTGGGTAAACCTCAGGGGTTCTTAGTGAAGATGCTTCTCAGGCAAAAAGTACCATGAAGGAAGTGGAGATTGCTGATTACAAAGGCTCTTGGGGGAATCCTGTAAGGAACTAAGTGTTCCCATGACACTTTGGCTGGTAGAGCATGTACCTGCAGGAAAGACAAATATCCAGCTAAGGTCTCTTGTAGACTTCTTATTCAAGTGGATGTGGAGACAACAATCACATGGACCAACTTAGCTCAAAATGCCCATGGGGCTGACATCTTCATTCCCCACAAGACTGACTCAAACTCACTATCCTTTATCCCTCACTTCGAAACCTAGTTTTTATATTGCCACGAACAATTTCTTTTTTAGCAGTACATAAACTTAAGAATAATTTTTGTTTGCTTGTTTCGGGTTCACAGCTGGCTGTGCTCAGGAATTACTCCTGGCTCTGCACTCAGAAATCTTTCCTGGCAGGCTTGGGGGACCCTATGGGATGCCGGAGATCTAACCCAGGTCATCTGCATGCAAGACATATGGGCTGTTTTATAGCTCTAGCTTCGAGAATGATATTTTTGATGAATGATTTTATTATTTTTATTTTTTTGCTTCACAATATTAATTTTGGGGGATGTTTTTTTCTGTATTTCTTTGATGGTTGAGAGTGACTGGTCAAAGTTTTAATTTTCATTTTGATTTTTTCCTCTAAGGTAATTTCCCTGAATTTAAGAAGGGAATGTTAGTAGGCCCTGGAGTCTTAGTTGAATTCTCTTCCCTCTCTGAGAAGAGGGGAAGCCCATGTGAATACTTGCTCCTCTTCATAAACAACTCAGACTCAAAGTAAACACTGTCAGCAAAAACCAGGACTTGGTAGTCTCTTTAAATGTGAGCTGTGAATTCTCATTTTATGAGCTCAAGTCCTAGTGTATGCGAGAGTAAGAGAGTGCACTTTGGCCATTGAAACGCCTGTTCAATCTGGATAGGAGCTGGTATCTGGGAGGTTGTCTGCCTGGGCTCCGAGGAGGGAGGTTGGTAGTTAGAGCTGTGCCACAACATTGTGATGGGGACAGTCACAGCTCCTGGGGGCTGTTATCAGGAGCACAGATGATTGAGTGTGAGCCAGTCACAGGTCAGAGATGGAGGAGAATATTCTGTTGATAATGAAGTCTAAACAGCTTGTATTATTTATAGGGACATTTTTTTTTCTGGCCTCCGCACTCCCACCAAGCCAGTCAGCATTGAAGATGGCTTTGTTGCCAGGCACCTCAGCAGGCCCTTCCTGAAGACTCCCTCTGAATTTAGAAATCCCATTGGCAGTATGGCTGACACCGGGTGTGCCGAAGAGTTGAAGAGTTGGGAAACTCACTTTATGCTTGCTTTCAAGGGCAGACATTCAGCCCTGCTAAATGACTAGATTTTAGCAAGTGACTCAATTCCTAATACTCTTTCTAGCAAGTAAGGAAGGACCAAGAGCTATGTCTGTGTGGTCCTAACTCATGTTCTTTAAAGGTATGCACAGTAATTTTCAGAAATGAAGCAAGCAGTACCATTAATCCATGGGTGTCATCTTTGTGCAGGGGCTATGCTAATCTTCTCTGTATCTTTTCCATTTTAGTATATGTGCTGCCTAAGTAAACACACCTTTGACCCATGGCATCCCTGTCACAAAATTTTGCATATGACTAGATCTTGAGGAAGCTCCCCACGTCCTGGAGACAGCCCCTGAAGTAAGCTACATCTGAGTACTGAGTTTACATACAAGTCTATCATAATATGTATGTTTGTGTATATGTGTGTACCTAAAAGGGTACATATGCAGAGATACCAAAAAAAAGACCTTCAATTCTTGGGATCATTAATTAGAGAAAGAAAGTCTGGATTCTTCTGAAGATGTTTGATTCTTGGATCTGTACACACATGCAAACACTCACACACACACACATACACACACACACACACAAACTCACACATACATACACACACAGTCAGTAGGAAGTGTTGTTTTAATTTAATATATAAAGTCTAATGTCCTAGTGTTGGGTGAGTTCTTTACCACTTTCAACGGCAAGTCTGGAGAAGGGTAGTAGAGGCAGAAAATTTCACAGGCAGTCAATTAGTTTCTTAGGAGTCAGGTTGCTTTATTCCAAGGCCCTATCTGCCATATGCTTTTCCTCCCATGGCTTCTAGGTTAAGCCTTTTCCAAGCAGCTTCTTCCCTGCTGCTCTCCTCTGGCTTTCTCCCTCTGTCTTCCTTTCATCTGGTCACCATGCTTCCTTGCTTCTTTTCTGCCTCCTCTTCCCCACCAGGCAACAGGTTATATTCTTTATTTCAAACCAAATACTCCTCCTAGATGTGGGTGAGTCTGACCATCCAGGTGATAATAGTACAGGGATTTGGGGGAGGGGGACTTTACATTTTTCACCTTCTTTGTATTTAAAAAAATGATAAAAGTCACAAAGCTGGGGCCGGAGCGATAGCGCAGTGGTAGGGCATTTGACTTACATGCGGGTGATCCAGGATGGACTTCAGTTAGATCCTTGGGGTCCCATATAGTCCCCTCAAGCCAGGAGCAATTTCTGAGCAGAGCCAGGAGTAATCCCTGAATGTCATGGGTGTGGCCCAAAAACAATCAAACAAACCAAAAAAAAAGAAAAACGTTACAAAGCTCTTGTTTTCCTGTTCTTCACCAAAAACAGAAACTAATATCATAACCCAAAGCTTCATGTAGGTATCCCCTTTCCCAGGAATCACCGAACTTCATCTCTTCTCTTCCATTTACCATCAAGGACATTCAGCAATTGTTTCTCTGCCTGCAGAAGGTTTGTAGAAGCCAAGAAAAAAATATCTGAGTTTTCTTTGCATTAGTATTTTATTTAAATTCTGGTTAATTCAAGAGACAGTATAGAAGCTAGATATTTGCTCTATCTAGAAATGGTAATTAACTCCTGGTTAAGTGAATGTATGTGATTTTTTCCAGTTTTTGTATTGTCTTCATCTCTATCTTCTCAAAGTGTTATTTGCAGTAAGTCATTTGTCCCTGTGAGCTAAGTGGGCTAGCTTCAGTTGTTTTAATAAAAGCTTTCACCTTCTAGGACAATGATCTAGTGCTTTGCGTAGCAGCACAGGTATGCCTAGCTGGGCTGTCAGGCTTCTCTGCAATGGTGGGGCATGTTAAAGAAATGCCCAGTATGATGATATTTGGAACTGATCACTTTGGATAAGAAGTGAGTGCTGAATGAAGATAAATTGATATGCATGGTACCCTTAATTAACAATAATGCAAACCACAGTGTCTAAATGGAGAGAGAGAGAGAAGAGAAAAGAGAGAGGGAGAGAGAGGGAGAGAAAAGAGAGAGAGGAGAGAGAGATGAAAATTGCTGCCTTAGACCAGAAGCAAGCAAGGTAGGAGGGAAACTAGGAACAATGGTGGTGGGAAATATGAATGGGTGAATGGTGTACACTGTAAAACTGAAACCCAATGATAAACAACTTTTTAACCAATGTTTAAATAAAGGGGAAATAAAAGAAAAAGAAACTCTCCTGTGGCTAGGGCAAATAGAATGGAGGAAGATTTGGAAGCTCAAGAGTCTTTATTTTAAATTTTATACCTTATTTCAGGTTTTCTCACCTTGGGGAGAATGAATCTGGAGCAGGGGTCGTTGCAGGAAATAATGCAAACCAAACTGAAGGTGAAATATGTGTAGTCTGAGAACGTTTTGCCTTATAGGAGAAAGAGAGACAGAGAGAGACAGAGAGGGAGAGTGAGAGAGTGAGAGAGAGAGAGGAGAGAGAAAATGAGAGGAGAGAGAAAGAGTGAGAAAGAGAGAAGCTGGAACTGCAGTATTTATCAGGAACTAAACTACTTCCATAGACAGGGGGAATAAAGGCAAAGTGTCTGTCTAAAAATTCTACCTGCATAGGTGATTTTTTGACATATAAAGAAGCCATCTTTGTTTAGGGAGAAAATCAGTTATAATCTAACAGTTGAGTAAGAAAACAGGAGGCAACTGGAGGAGAAATGCTATTAGTGGGCGAGCTATCTGAAGCAAACTCAGTCTAATCTTAACTACCCACTATGAACTTTGGTCATGTCTTCTGACACACTGGTCCTCATATAACAGATTCTCAATATATAAGATTTAAGAATGTACTCTACATTGTTCACACACATCAGATTCTTCCAGATGTAAGAATTTCTAAAACTTTCACTGGGGCCGGAGTGATAGCACAGCGGTGTTTGCCTTTTAACCAGCCGATCCAGGACCTAAGGTGATTGGTTCAAATCCGGGCGTCCCATATGATCCCCTGTGCCTGCCAGGAGCTATTTCTGAGCATAGAGCAGGAGTAACCCCTGAGCACAGCCAGGTGTGGCCCAAACACAAAACAAAAAAAATAAATAAATAAAAGAAAAAGAATTTCTAAAACTTTCACATTATATCCTGAAAATGTTTCCTTATTTCTCATGTTTACCTGTGGAATTTCATACTGGTACTTTGAGAGGCAAGACATTTTGTTATCCAGGTACAAAGGAGGAAAGGTACATCAGGAAAGACTTATCATGAATATTGGATGGCACTTCTTGCCAGTTTCTTCACCACTGAACTAATTTCTTCACAGAAGTTCTTTTGAGACACTTCACTGGTTATTTCTTTCCCAGTATTATTCTTGGCTGAAAATTTCCTCCCTTTTCATTGCTACTCATCCTTTCTTCTACACTGAATAGAGGAATAGCCCATTTAATAACTGTGGATAAACTGATTAAAGCTCTGGGTAATAAATATGCACCCTTAGGAGTCCAGAGAATTTCATCTATACATGAGAAGATTTTGGATTTGAAACAAGAAGGGTTGGATATACAGGGAGATGAAGGAGAAGTTATCAATTATAAAGGCATTCATCTGTGATATCAGCTCTAACCACCTGGCAAGTACCTCAGGAGAGGGTGTTAACATGTTGGTAGGATGGCCCTTGGAGGCAGGGAGAGAAAGTGATGGTTTGAATGATGTAAGGTAAAATGACTTCCATAAGTAAATTGGCAGATGGGGGATCAAAAGTCTCAGAAAAAATGAACATAACAGAATGTGATATATAATGTCAGATTGAAAAACTTGCCAGCTGGTTATTATATGTAGTAGAAAGACCCAGAGGATGTTCCGATTCTGAATGTAACAAGAGAAGTACTAGAAAGAAGGTCACCAGCATCTCGTAGTACTTAGAAGCACCTCTCCTTAAATACCATGTTGGATTATTGGAGAACTTACTTAATATTTCTTAACAACAGAGGGAAGATTCTAATACTTAATACTGGACTGCCAATAAACTGACATTAGTTTTATAGACTAAGTAGGTAGAAAAAAATATATATCTGGTAATCAAGAGAAAGAGAAGGACTGATTCATTTTATTAGTTCCAGAAAATTATTGGGGGTAATTAATGTTTTCCATTTCTCAAACTTTAGAAACTGGAGTTTCTATCTAAGGAGATAACCTTGCAGGAAATATAAGAAAAAAGATCCATTGGGCATTGCATGCTTTCAAGTGCTTTCAAGGCTTTTTGTATTCTTTGGGTCAAGAGACCAGCCAGCAAGGAGATGAGCTACCATCACAAGTGCAATGTCTGAGCTTTACAAATGTTCAGGTGGTAGGGCTGCGGATACTCAAGGGGGATAAAGAAATATGTTTCATAATTGGACATCTCTGTGTCCCTTTGTCTGATATAACCTGCAACTCAGATTCTTTAGAGAGGAGAGTCTAGGCCACTTAAGAACAGAAATCAATCTAACTACAGGTTTGACATACAGGATAGGAGTTAAAGAATGGAGATGGTTATTCATTTGAGACCTAGAAACCAGACAACAGAACAGAGCCTCTTAGCTGCCCCACTGTCAGTCCTCTTATAGGTCTATTGTAGGAAAATGAGATTCAAGAAATTCCTGTAGCAACTGACCCCATAGTTTCTGGAGGAACTGAACAAGAGTTGTCTAATTTTTGGTTTTGAAACAAGGAGGATGTGCCCAGAATTTTGCTTCCATATCTTTCCCTCAGGCTGAGACCTTAGTTCCCACAGTTTCCAGTCTTAGCCATCAGTGTGTTCTAGAAAGTTTCCTCAGAATGTAGGCCCCCTACTATAGGCTTGATCAAGTAAAGACCCTCAATGCAGGGGCTGGAACAATAGTAAAGCAAATACTATGCTTGTGTTGTATGTGTCTGACTCAGACTCTGTCTTTGACACCTCAAATGATTTCCTGAGCAGACAGGAATGATCTCTCAGTGCAGAGCCAGGAGTAAGCCCTGTTTACCCATACCACTAGGTATGGGCCCCAAAACAAACAAAATAACAACAACAAAGAACTATCAGGGACAATCGTGAAAGAATATTTAAGTTTCAAGTTCCTGTGGCATCAGTTGAGGCCTGTGTGTTATTGCATTATAGCTCAATTTTTCCTAAAATCTCTTCTCTTTCATTCTCTTAGATTTTAATACAGAGCTTGCTGCCATACATCCTTCCTGTATGTTAATTTTTGAGCCTGCTTCCAGTACACTTGAGCTGCAAGAATTATTCGAAAAATATTGAACTTGTTACAAGAAGTACTATCATCTTGATGAATATTAAATATAAGGTGCTTAAAATATATGTTGAATGCAATGAAGCCTGCCTAGGATATTTTTATATGCCCATTGCTACTAATTTCTTGAAAAACTATCCATTTAACATGTCATATTCTAATCATGAAAGAACTCATGTAATCTATCAGAAAGGGAAAAAAGTACCTCCCTTAGAAAAGAACAGCATGAGACATTTAATGGATCTCCTTTGGTTTGTGCAATGATTCATTTACCCAACAACCAATCATTAGGGACCTTTATGGCACCTATTTCTGGACTAACCTAAGGAGAAGTTATGCAAATGGTATACATTTGAGAAATTTCATCAAACTATGTCTAGCATGCATAGGATAGGGGTCAGAAGATTTTATGTGCCAAGAATTAAATAGAAATATTTATGCTTAACAGGCCACCTGGCTTCTCTTGCAATTATTCCACTCTACCATTTTAAGGTAAAAGCTGTTGCACATCATCTATAAATGAATGAGTGCTGTGTTTAATGAAACTTAATTTATAAATGTAAAAGTCAAATCAGATTTGTCCTGCAGGCGTGATTTAGACAGTCCCTAAGAAAAATAATCCATTTAGATTATCAAATGAGATGTTCACCAGTTCTCTTTGTCTGGAAAATATAGGTCCTCTTTATAGTGGCCTTAATATCAAACACTAGACAGTTAAACACTATTTAAATTTATTTGTTGTCCCAAACAATAAATAAGTAGTGTCCCTTGTTATGTACAGATACTAGGTACAAAATGTTAAATGAAATATGCATCTCTTAGGCACTCATACAGAAATGAGAATTCAATATGGTAGAGATATTCAAGTTTGACAAAGGACTCATAAGGGATAGAGGACAACACAGATTCAGGATAACTTTTTTGGTTTTCAAACTGACCTAAAACTATACACAGAGGGCAAGGAAATTTAGAAGAAAAGAAAGTAAAGCAATCCAAATCAGTATGTAGCAGCTTAATAAGCAAGAGAAATTAATTTGCTTTAATCTGCTACAGATGTATTCATATACTAGAATATTAAGGTATTTTTAGAACTTAAACTAGGTCCAGTCACATATTATATCCTGGTGGTCTCAACATCCCATTACTCCTGGGTAGTGTCGTTGGACAACTTCTGCTCTGGACAAGGCAAACAGAAAGCATATTCCAAGGGTATGGCCAGGAGGGGAGAGTCTAGGTCCAGTTCAAAGTATAACCTTTACTCTTGTCTTCTCAATGATCTTCTCTAATCAATGGATAACAAAAATCTTCTTCTAGACCCTTTGAAGCAATCAAGAAGCATAATACATCTGAAAGCACAGCAAATCTGGAGGGTAGGTGGCAAAGGGATCTGTGATAAGGACTCAGCTGGAGGGTTAAGCCAGGCTCAGGGCTATAGGCTTTCCTTTGAACATAATGGGAACAATTGAAGAGTTTTAATCAGAGGAAACACACAGTGATATTTGCATTTTTCAAAGATTCCTTTGAAAGAGATTGCCTGATAATTGGACGGAGGGGGCAGGTGACTAAAAGCAAAATCATAGATCTGATCCTCTTTTGATACTACATGGAATCTGCTTTTGAATTACATTTATCATTCATTTTTTTATCTAACCTTGCCACAGCATAAACATCAGGAGACAGAGATCATTTTCTTACCCACTGCTGCTTTCCAAGTGTAGAGGAGAGAACTGGCACATGGTAGCGCTTATTATGCACATCTTGAGCGAATAAATAAATGAATGAGTGGAAGATCATTATTGTGGAAAGGAAGACAGTGATGCAATTTGTTTTCATTTCATTAAAAGACTGGAAGCAGAAAGTACCTTAAGTAAATTGACTTAAACTACCGGGGCCACATTACTTGCAATGAATTACCCAAAATGATTTAGATTGGCATGCAAAGATTCAAACTGAGAAAAATGATCTATTAGACAAAGAGCAGGTTAGAAAAGCAATCAGTAAGAAATCTCAAGTCTATAATTTTATCCTCACTCTCTTCACTTACAGTAAGACTCTGCACTTGGCAACTTTGACTCTAGCTCCATGGGAGATGATATGGAGCCTTAGTGATCTCTGTGTAACTCAAAGGACATGCAAGATGGTAAATGCTCTGCAAATTTGTGTTAGATGACAGCTGTATGAAGAGTTGAGATTGTATTCTTTGTGGTCCATAAATTTGGGAAGCAGGGCCCACAGGCTAACTCATCTCCCTACATTTTATAGCAATATTATGATCAAGAAGCTCTAGCCTCTCACTAGTTAATGTTTCTTGGTTCTGATGGAAAGATTTGATAGCAAAATCTTATTGTAGAAAGAGAACTTCAGAACCAACACATGGCTCCATCTGTTCGTCTGAACCTTTTGAATGAGAAGGAGGCAAGTCTGTTTTTGTGTGTTGAGTTAGTTGTTGATTCCAATACTCTCCCTTTAGTAAATGGCTTTCCATGTGGAGGTCAATTACCAAGCCAGGTCAGCATTCCCTAGATACTGTGTTTGAGCTCAGATCCAGAGAACACTCTGGCTCACTCAGTTTAAGAAGTCCTACTGGAAGGCAGATCATTTGCCTCATAGGAGCTATCCAAGTCTCTCTCTTCAAAGTTTTTCTCTGTTTAATTTTCCTCCATCTGCTTGCTTCTCTGTCCTGGAACAATGCTTTATATGCGAACCTTGCAGTGAAGGCAACTTAAAAGGTCCAGAGAGAGAAGCTAAATGTTTCAGCAAAGAAAGAACAAAATAACTTTGAATTGGAAGTCCTTTCCAAATTTGTAGACTGAAAGGAAAAGAGACTTTTCTATTTTTACCATGTATGTCCCATGGTTGTGCTTGAGAAAATGTCTTGAACATCAAGTAGCTGAGTGCAAGGATGCCTCACCTGTTTTCTCTCCTTAGTAATTGTAGATTAAATCAGAAATCTGCAAAGATTGAAATTAGGATAGGAGAGGTTAAAAATCCAGGTGATACTGTGAACTTGACACCTCACATTTATTAACATTTCTCTGAGCAGGGAGATATAATTTCCAGATGGCCTCTTCCATGAAAGAACACATGATGTTTTAGAAGGGAAGTATAGTCAGTTTTCACACAGTCTTCTAAATGTCTGTTGTTCTAGAAGCCTCACTTCTGCATGTGTTTCGTATCCCAAGTGAAACCTCCAGAGCATATCTATCAAACTGGCCAGGTTGTATCACTGTTGAGGGATTGAGGCATCTTCTGAGAAGACAAGGTGTGAGAGGTGAGGAATAGTCTTGAAGGTGCTGGCTCTGCTAAGAAAACCATGACATGAAGGAAAAGATAACTCAGTACATTTTGATGTCTGCCACAAAGGGGTTAGAGGTAGAAAAAGATGGAGCATTCATGTTTTAACAGGCTTGAGTTATTGAGATATAAACAGCATTGGTGGAGAACTCCCTTAACCAGTAGACTTCTCTTGCCAACTCTGACTGGCTCCTAAGAGCCATGCATCTCTTTCTATTGACTTCCCTACAGTAGCCTGAAATTGGCCCGGATAGGAATATTTACATGATGGAAATGACAAGCACTTCAAATCCAGGCTATTTTTGTTCTCTAGAGAGTTGGTTATTAACCATTTATCACCACACTGCTACCCGATTATACCCAATTGGCTGAAATAGAAGATTGTCTCTCAAGCAATCCCAAACCACAGTACAACTGGGCACAATGAAATTCCAACACAAGATTTATCAAAGAATTTGCTGCAAAATAATAGCCATGCATACTTTATGTGCCTCCTGGAGTTTATAATGCATACTAGCATATTAAAGGCTCTGAGGAATTTGCATAAAGAAATCTGCTTAATTTTGTTTAATTTAGAGCAGTGCTTCTCAGACTTTAATACATGTATGATTCACCTGGGAATTTTGTTAAAGATTTCAGTCTGGGGAGGGGTCCAAATTTCTGTATTGTTATGAACCTACCAAGTGATGGTGATATTTCTGATCCAAAGACCACACTTGAGAAACCTAAGCTAAGAGTTCCTTGGATTATACAGTTAAAGAATTTATAATTTAATAAAAAAAACTATAGAACACAAATCCTAGGAGTATAGATTGGAAATGTAGCTCTGTGTATTCTAGAGGGATGGAGGAGTGGTTGGTAAATTCCATGGAAATCATAGTTTCTGCAGAGTCAATGGAGGCTAGGGACTACAAGGGTTTTTTTCTGAGAAGACCACAGTTTTCATGGGGAAGACAGTAGAGTTTGGTGGAAAGCACAGCCTAAAATACAGGTAGACTTGGTTTTCTCACAGTTACTTAAGAGCATAAGTGAGCCCATGAGTTTTCAGACTATATCAAAGGAGTTCCAGACTTGGGACTGGTTTTTTGCTTCTTTAAAGGATGGTGAAAGGAAAGATAAGATATCCTGGTGATTTTCACTAGCTTTTACCCAAAAACTGGTGAATATTGGTCAAAATGAATGAAATATTTGAAAGTTGTGACCAGTACTATCTAAAATATATAAATAGAAAATTTCTTGAGCAAAATGGCAGTCTTCGTAGAAGGCTAGAAAAAAAATAAGTCTTGGTAGAAGAAGGCTAGGAAGGTCTGGCTTATAGCTCTGGATGAAGTGCATTTCAGTGAAAGGGACTCTGGGGGTCAAGGGGTACTAGTTTAGTAGGTTAAACCCAGAGTTTCTGCACAAGTTTTTTTTTTTCTAATTCCTACCCCTCCTGGAAGGATGGCAGATATGGTCTTAATTTAAGGTGGGTGCTCTATATTCTTCTGTAGGCCTGACATCAGACAAGAAAGGGGGATTTGGGGAGTAGGAAGAAGATATTTTCCTAGGAAAACAAAGTTTTCAAAGAAATCCTTTGAAGAGTCAGGGAACTGAATTACAGTTAATGATTTGACATCTTAGTTTGGCCTTATTGCTTTAGATAAAATTATATTTCAAAGGGAAACTCACTAATACAATAAAACTGGAGAGCAGAAAGGCTTCCACTGGTTTCAAATGGAGTATATTAAGACTTCAGACCTAACAAGTCTGGGCAGCAGCAGAGAGAAACTTATGAGCCCAAATAGGAAGCTGCGAGCCAAGTCTTGGGTAGACAGAAAGAAGAAGATGGGAGGTAACAGGTACTAAAGGCACACTGTGCACTGCTTTTTAGTCTCAAAAATGGTCCCTCTGTGAGAGTAAATAACACTCTCCATTTCTGGGGTCTTGGTGCACTCCCCACTTTTGCTCTTGATGTATATCCCAAGGCCTTTCTGTCTCCTGTTCACTGTTCAGGAATTCACCAAGAAAATGGATATTGGTTTATGAAATAAATAATGAAATGAGCATTTGCAAGCACCTTTTATAAGATATGCTATTTCAAAGTTGTTATTCTCAGTATATTTTCCCTTTTTCTATTTTCCTCAGTCACAAGGTAAATGTGACTGAAATAAAGGTATAGGTAAAACACACACACACACACACACACACACACACACACACACCACATGAAGTTTGGGAGACTTGGGAAGAGCCTGCAGGGAGTCCATGTCTAAAAACCTAGAGGAGTGAGTTCTCCGTTGCTCTACATTTTGTGCACCTTCACCCAAATCAGGCTTAACCCAGATAAGTGATTCGCTTATTCACTTACATGATGTGCCTTATCTGGGTCTGTTCAGCCATTACTCAGAAATTGCTTGTTTCAGAAGATATATGTAATAAATGAGGTATTAAGGAAAAGGATATTTTAAAATTAATAGAAGCTATAGTTTGCTCTTTATCAGATAGATGTATATACATAGGTCTATATACATTCATATATGCATACAAATACCTATATATACCTATATGTACTTATATACACTTTATACCTCTATATACATATATATATACATATCTATCTATCAATCATCTATAGATAGCTTTTATAAACTATTGACCTGTCCTTTTAACAACTCTTTCACTGGTTCTGCAGTAGTGAGCCCAGTTGAAATACTTACTGTGACAATCTTATGGTATGGACCATTGCATCTCATACCTTGGGCATTACTTTGTCTCTTTGTCTCCATTTTAAAACTTTACAAAAAATTTACCTTTTCTTTTTTTTCGTTGCTGTGAAATTGGGCTAGACCTCCTATCTTCTCAATCCAAATAAGCAGTAAAGATCAGGTCCTATTTTAAATTTGACCTTTTATCTATGGTTGGTTTTGCTTGACCTCTTTATTTTGATGAGTTTGGGTTTATAAGCTTTGGGGCAAAGGAAACACACCTTTAGTATTAGCCCAGAGGAATGTGGGCTTTTAATGATTAGAAGTTAAGAGGGGAGGGTACAAGGGCAGAAGATCACAATCAGTGATTAAGGAGGTGACTGCCCCCAAGTAAGCAGTGGGCTAATGCACGTGGCTGACTCAGAGGAGAAATAACTAGAGTGATTTCAGCCGAATCAGGAACTCTTTACAGGAAAAGTCATATTTATGCAAAGACCTAAAGGTTAAGTAGGAATGGGCAGGCAAAGATCAGAAAGTTTGTAAAATCCAGATTGAGCCAAAATCTTAGCAGGGAAGTATGGTGCCTGTTGGACTGATCATAGACTTCGAAGGGAGAAAGTGGCAGGAGGCTGCAAGGTTCTATTTTCTGGATTCTGTCTGAAGAATAATGGGGAGTCTATGGTGGGTTCAACAGGAAAGTAGCATGATCCAATTTTTATTTTAGAAATATTACTCTGTTACAGTGAGGAAATTGACTTGTAGTTTGAGCTATTAACTAGGGCAGGGTGACTAGCGAGGAAGGTATTGCAACTGTCCAGTAAAATATGGAACTTTAAACTGAGCAGGGGCCATGGGAATGGCAGAGAAGCAGCAACTTTGAGATGGGTTTGAAGTGAGAACAGTAGGAAATGATGGCTAATTGATTACAAGGATTGAGACATGATCAAAGGTGACTTAGTTTTCCAGTTCAAATCATAAAGACCCCAAGTGCTATCATTCTCTAAAATGAAATACTTGGGGGAGAAAACGGATTGTTTTTGTTTTTTTTTCTATCTTGTTTGACTTGAGATTAGAGAATGTAGAGGAAATGCTTATTTTTATATGAATGCAAGTGTCTGTGGGAGAACTATGGTGCTAGAGATTGGGTATGAAGGGCAGGGGTTCTGAGTGAGACTTTTCAAGGAAAAGTCCAAGAATGGAATACTGATATTCATTGAACAAATCTTTGTCAATGAGTTCATGATTAATTTCAAGTAGGAGATCTCCTAAGGGAGGAAGAGAGACCATGGTTTCTATGGAGGCTTGGAGAGGACATTCCAGAACCTTCTGGTTTTTACTGTCTCAAGTAATTAATTTTCCCTTTCACATTCATTGTCCCCTTCTTGGGGCCACTTAGCTTTATAATCTGTTACTTAATTTTGTAGCTGAGGGAAATAGAAGGTTCAGGTAGATACTGTCAGTATTCTGGACATCCCAGGGACAATTGAGCAGCTTGGTAATATAAAGATGATTTTCTTGGAAGTAATTTTACCAAATAGTCTAGATATCTAGGCTGGGGAAAAACAGGTATTAAAGAGCAATTTAAATTATTGTGTCTAATCACTTATTTAGAAAAGAACATTCATAGCACTCTTATTGGATCCAGAATCGATGCAATGGAGATATCACAGTAGAGCGGGCATTTGCCTTGCATACAGCTGACCTGGGTTTGATCACTGGCATTCCACATGGTTCCATGAGCTGCCAGGAGTGATTTCTGAGTGCAACGCCAGTATCCTCTGAACACTGCTGGGTGTAGCCCAAAAGTAAAAATCAAAATTGCTGCATGTTCTAAGCTGCATTGTTAAATGAGATGAAGTCTCTATCGGTAAAATAAATGAACAATTTGTGAGATCATTCCACACACCATATTTCTACCCCCAGGCAGATGGGTCTGAAGAATCAGGGTATCCACAAAAGATTAATAAACCAAGTCAGTCAGGAAAGTCATGGAGTCATAGAGTCAGTCACTTCTCCCTATGGTGTCTTCAAACACACCAAGGCAGAAACTGACCTTTCTTTATTAAACCAATACCAATTCACTAGCAAGAAGAAGGGAGAGAGAGAGAGAAAAAGAGAGAAAGAGAAAGAAAGAGAAGTACCTATCAGGTGAGCTTTTACATATCACAGGAATAGGTTTAAGGAAAGAGGAAGTTCAAGGAACACCTTTATTTTGGGTTAATAG
This sequence comes from Suncus etruscus, assembly GCF_024139225.1. Classification (NCBI taxonomy): domain Eukaryota; kingdom Metazoa; phylum Chordata; class Mammalia; order Eulipotyphla; family Soricidae; genus Suncus; species Suncus etruscus. The sequence continues at coordinate 86,360,648 of NC_064859.1, forward strand.
TTGGATATCATATTACCTCTATCATTGTGGGGCAGTTTAGAGGTCAATGGAAACTAGTTCAGAAGTTATGTAAATTAATATGACTGAGCAACACTACAAAGAATTATTGAGGGCTTTATGAATGTGGGACTTGAAGGACATAAAATAATTTAATATTAGGGGGCCATCCAAAGAAACAACAGTCTTCTCTCAGTAATTGTTTCTGTTTCACTATTTCATTAACATTGATCACCTGTGACATGAAAGTAATATTTACTGTGTTAAGGAGACGGAGTACATTCATAAACTGATATCATAATATATTATCATAATTATCTATTTTAGCATACTTATTGTTACCAATTCCTAACTGTGCTTAATTTATAAATTTAACTTTATTACAGGTGTGTTTGTTAGGAAAAGTAGCATACATATATATATATGTGTGTATATATATATAAACTCTAATTTTATAAATTAGGTACTAGCTGTAGTTTCAGAGATCAATTATGTGATCTTGGAACAAATTCCCTGTAGATTAAGGAGAGATTCATGCAGTTAAGAATCAAATGATGACTGTTTCCGCATTTTAAGAAGGAAAAGCACTTATGTTAAAGGAAGAGACTTCCTGAGCTATCTCAGGAAGAAGGAGATATCCTGGTGTGTGAGAATATTAAAGCAGTTTTGTGTTTGGAGCTGGAGATAGGAACTAGAAAGTTGTATAGGGTGGGAGGAGGTGGCAGGCCTTGGAAGACATATTTTATTTGTTAATAATTTGGAAACTAATTGGAAGCAGATTATTATATATGTAGTATTGTAGTATCATATTATAGTATTTGTAGATTTTGTAGTATATTTTACTTTGAAATATAAAAAGCAGACTGAAAAGGAGTAGGCAAGTTTTTAAGGCCAGTGTGGACCTGCTTTGAAACCTTATGTGCATGTGATTTGTTGAGTATGTACTTGTTGTAGAAACTATTGTATGACCCTTAGCATAGGGCTTCATAGACTTTTCCCTTACAACCCCCTATTTACCCTCCCAAGAAATATAATATAGGCAAGTGTGGCCAGAAATAGTTTGCATTTATTACAGGTTAGTTTTAAAATAATTTTTAGTTGTTGCACATTCAGGAAACATCTACTGTTGTTCTTTTCCAACTCCAGATTCAGTTACAAAACCCCATATGATGTCAAGATAATTTTTTTTATGTTTGGGCGACACCCAGTGATGCTCAGTGGTTACTCCTGGCTATGCTCTCAGAAATCACTCCTGGCTTGGGGAAACCATATAGCACATGAGGGATGGAACCGAGATCCTTTTTTGGATCAGCTACGTGCAAGGCAAACAACCTACAGCTGCACTATCACTCTGGCCTCAAGACTAACAATTTAAGATGTAGGCTCAAGAGCTTGTTAAGCATGTGAGTGGTGTGGAGGAGAGTCTCCCCAGAGATGGAGAATGCAGACAATGGGGCTTCCACAAAGGTCTAAGGTGGGGAGTATGAAGACTACATTCTGTCTGGAAGCAGAGGTATTTTTTCAGAGTACTAGAAGCAACTACTGATTAGAAGTAATTACTGGTATAATTATGTCATTTGAGGTTTATCTTTATATATGTATTTACTTAGCCTTACAGGTAGATTGACCATAGGTTAATGGATGGAGGGATAGATGGATGGATGGAGAGATGAAATGGATTGGAAGTGGCAATTCCAAAGGAAATTTCCACTTCCTTTCTTATCTGTCACTTCCCAGCAGAATAACCTAACTTTTCAAAGCTTCTGATTTTAGGCCTGATTATATTCCTTTCCTCCCCAGAAAAGAACTATTTGCATGTTTTATGAGTCTTATTACATAGCTTTATGACTTGTACATGTAATAATAGAGAGCCAGCCTTTCATGGTATGTGTCTCTAGAGAAGTCATCAGTAGAACATAAAAATGTAAATTCATTTGGAAAAACACAGACCAGTTATTGAAAGCGAAGCCTGCAGAACATGTGCCCCCGATGATCGATTAGCAAAGGGTCGATGGCAGAGTCTCATTCAGACCTACTCCGCAGACCATCTGGAAACAGATGATGCTTAATAATGCACAATAATAAAATCAACTAAGTTCCTAGTTACAAATGAAATAAACTGGAGGATGAGTGATTTCCTGGACCAGAAACCAATGGAAATATTTTTCTCAAATTTGGGACAAGGATGAGAATCAGGGGGAAGATGAATAAAGATTCCAGAGCTCATTTTGTGAATTATGAGTGAGGCCAGACTTGAGGATAAGAAAGCACATATTTGAGGGGGTTGATTCTCTGCAAAATTGACCTGTCGAAACCCCCTATAAATGACTGTACTTTCTGTGACAAACAGATATCAATATCTAAAAATGCTTCCTGCAATTTCTTTCCACAAAGCAATAAGATAGTTTCAAACCAATAACAGCTCACTAAGAGATATTCTCTGCTCTATCACCCCCGCAGCTATAACCAACAAAATGAAAAGGTAAGAAAGATAAAGCAAAAATCAGGGGTCACCTGCGATGAGCCAGTAGAGCTCTTTTTTTTCATCTGATAGGGCAAACCAGAGCAGCTTTGCTGTTTTCCCATTTCATTAGCTTTTCCTTTGAAAATTTATAGGTCTTCCATGAGCAATTAAATCTATTATTTGTCTGACGATTAAACAAGGAACCAAGAACCTGAAAGTTTATGTCACATATAATTGAGAGGCAATTTAGCTGGAAGGATTGAGATGTGTAGAGGGGTGAGTGTGAAGTCTCACACTGTAACTGTTCTGGTTCTGGATCTGGCTGAGTTTTTAGAGTTTGCTTCAAGACTAGTAATGATGAGAGTTGCTAACAGCTTTACTCAAATCATTTTGAAAGTAGGAACATTTTATCACAGCCCCCCACAAATTTAGGTACCTCCTGCCTCAGTTCCTTTACCTGGTTTTGAGGTTACAACCCTCACTCTCTCTTGTTCCTATGCATACAATAGACAAGAAACCTATATTGGCATAACTAACATCAGACTGGACGATATGGCCGTATATCGTCTTGCATGTAAGTGTATGGGTGGCTGTTATAGGAATGTATCGATGTAGGGTATGGTCCATGATAGATCAATGCATGAGGCTGGGAACATGGAGATCTAGAAAGGTTTAAGTTAAATAAATGTTAATCTTTTGGATCTTACCAGATTCTGCTAGTGGGGAAGAAATATAGATCAACAAATTTTAAAGGCAATCAGTCAGAGACATTTCTTTTCTTTAAGGCTGCTGCAAATTACATAGTAGCAAGGTGCCAACTAGCAAATTACTTGGTTGACATTATTTTTATTGTATTAGTGTATTTATTTAAGCACCATGATTACAAACATTTTTGTAGTTGGGTTTCAGTCATAAAAAAGTACATCCCCTTCACCAGTGCAACCAACCCACCACCAATACCCCTATCTTTCTCCTTCCCCATCCCCTACCTATCTTTGGGATAAACATTCTATTTCTCTCACTCACTACCATCACCATAATAGTTGTTGGTATAATTATCTTTATCTGCATGCACCAATCTTTGTGGTAAGCTTCATATCATGGGCTGGCTCTTTCAAACCTCATCTCTATTGTCTCTGGGTATTATTACAATACCATCTTTTATTTTCTTAAATCCCACAGATAAGTGAGACTATTATGGGTCTATATCTCTCCCTCTGACTCATTGCACTCAGCATAATAGCTTTCCATGTCCATTAATGTATAGGAAATTTTATGACTTCCTTTTTCCTGACAGTTGCATTGTATTCCATTGTGCATATGGACCGGAGTCTCTTTAGCCACTCATCTGTAGTCACATACATTTCTAAAGAAGAGAATATATAGGAAGATAGGAAAACTTGAGGCTTAGGAAGAAATTTGAATTGTTGGAAGTATCCTGATTGGGCCTGAGAAGTAGTGGTGGTGAGGAGGATAGGAATGGAAAAAGCCTTGCTGAGCAAGGGAATATTAGGTCCTTGATGCATCACTTTTGAGAAAATGTTAGGTTTCTTGAAGGGGGTGAAGTCCTATTTCAACACTGTAGGAATATGTACGGCTAACATTTCTCCATTGAGTCTCATATGCTGTAGTTTGCTCACTCTCCCCTGAGATCTACCTGAGCTAATTATCCTTAGGCCATATTCAATGAACAGTTGACCATAAGTTTAAATGTTTGTTGTTCTCTCAATTGGAAAAATGTCCAGGTCCATTGCAAAGGCTAAGTTCTAATGGAAATTATTAAGGCCTCTGTGACTGCAGAATAGCTTTCTGGTCAACCCAGCTTCTTTGGTATCTGCTGGAGTTGATTTGTCTAAATTGACTTCATAATCAGCCTTATATGAATATTTTCTCTCCACAGAGGTCACTGATATTCATGCCACCGCAGAAGCACAGAAGACTTTCTGTTAGACAAGGGTCTACTGATCATATAAATTTCTCCAAATGGTGATGTACTGACTACTGCTTCCTTGGACTTAGTCAAAGAAGCGAAGGTGGAGAAATTAAGAAATGTAGGAAGGAGTTGAGATTTGGGAAGTAAGGGAAATAAAAGAAAGTTTTGCCTGGAAAGAGTCCTGATCCCCAAACAGACCATCTTTCTGAATGACATCACTGATCTAACTATTTACTGTATAGATGTTCTTAACTATTCCAGTGTGAAAGACATAGGTTGTGTCATATTTATTCAAATATTTATTTATTTATTCAAATATCTCTCTGAAATATTATTCAAATATCTCTCTGAAAAGCCTTAGTTGTGTGGCTATTTTCTTTATAAAAACATAAATAGAATCTTGACATTCCTTCAGAGATCACCTATACTCACCAAGTTTTTACTGAGCTACCTTCTCTAGATCTTTTCCTCTTTCTTATTCCCACTGTTAACCATCTTTTCTTGGACTCCTATGTTAATCTCTGTCTCTTTCTAAGCTTGTTCCTTATAGTAATTTTTTTCAGGTGCTGCCGTAAGCCTTTGCTGAAGTTGTGGAGCAATTGTCAGTACAGACAGAGTACTAGTTTTATTTTGAAGATAGTCAGCGATGCCATACTTTAATCCAACTTGTCATTTTCATACCAATGTTATCCATCACTAATTTTCACCAACTCCCTTTAAGTTACACCAGGCAACTTTTGCATCCTTACCGCTGTTTTACAATTATGCACAGACATGTCTGTCTTCAGAGCCAGGAATCTACTAACGGATATGATAGTATATGATTCTTTCCAATATCTTCCTTTATGTGAAAGATTTCACAGATACTTAGCAAATATGCAGTAATATAGTCCCTAGATTGTCTTTGGTGATTGTATTATAGCATCCTCGTAATCACAACAATTAACAAACAAGTGGGTGACAAGACCCATCTACTATGCCAACTCAGACTTGTGTCTTGACCTTCTCTGAACAGACTCAGGTAGACTAAACAGATACTGGTCCAAGATTGAGGTCAGGTAGGATGTAGTCTTATACTGGCAGTGCTTTGTTCTGGAAAGTTCAGTATACTCCAAATCCTTAGATGCACTGACAATTTTAAGAGAATAGTTGCTTGTTCTTTCTGAAATTGTTTTCTTATATAAATGTATTGACCTTATCTTTACAGGATTCCTAAGTAACTTTAAATAATATTGTATCATTTTTAGAGGAATTAATCTTTAAACTTGACAGTAATTAGGTTATTTATGCAACAATTACCAAAAAAGCCCTCAAATATTTACTTCTCACATGCACTTGGTAGAGGGTCCTTGAGTTTATTATGCTTATCAAAAGTACTTTTTTTACATTTCCAATTTTAATGACCCATCTTTAAAATTTATTGGTCTTCAGTAGATTTTTATGTGGTCTTCTGAGGTCTCTGCAAAGATGCAGTTTATGATGTCTGGATACTTGGATTTAGTATATTTATACTTGGCCTATAGGCACTTAAAGAAATGCTGTGGAACTAGCACATGGGATAAAGGATGTCACGGAGGGAGAACTGGTGTCCCACTCCTTGCTAGACTGGGCAAGTAGGTATATCAAAGTACCTGTGAATTCTCTGAACTCTTGGTCAGAGTCTTTGAAAAGATTATTAATGGAACAGTGAAGGTTGGACCTGAAAACCTAATGACATTTCCCAGACAAAGTGCTGAAAGCCAGCATCAGGCCGGTGAAAATCCACTGGCATCAGTCATGTGCTGCTGGTAATTTACACTAACAAATGGCATAGAAAAGAGCATTAAAACAAAACCAACACAGGGCAGCCTGCTCCCACAAGGAAATCTTGGACTGAAATAGTGGCTGTAAATCCTGAGTTTTGAAGAGCAAAAGACTGAGTTTGTAGAACTCTGTGCTAGCCCACCTTTCTCTTTGCTTTGACATGTTGAAAAATATTGGGTGTACTGCTGTTTCAGTATGTTCAGGCTCACTTGGGGGTTCCAGGCATCACACTGTCACCAGCATGTACTCCAGAGAAGAATTCTAGTCAGGTGAAGCTCTGTTCTGACTAGAGCAAACTTTCAAATGTTGAAATACAGGCTAGATCTCTGCAAAATGTTCTCCAACTTGAAGCCTAGGCTGTGCACTAGAATAGCATTTTTAAAAAATTTTTTGCAATCAAGTCTCTGTCCTGCTCCACAGAGCAAAAGTTGGTTAAGCAAAAGTTAATTGAGCAAAAAGTGGCTGATTCATAATTTTGTAGCTCTCTTCAGCTGTACACTAGTGATTGAAGAAATACTGTTCTAAACCAGGCCTTCTTAACTCATAACCTTTCACACATAACCCAGAAATTTCAGTATGCCTTTGATGCATGAAAGTTGATGTTGAATTTTTTGTTTCGATTGTTTTCTACATAAAACTTTACCTGCTGGCAAAATGTTCCCAATTGACCTTCAGCCCACATTCAATTACCCATTCTTGGAAGGTAACCTCACAAGTTAAGAAAGTAGTATTTAGATTCTGCAATTTTTCTTCCCAGAGATTGGTCACACAGGTAGCATATAGTGAAGACAGTAAACACCTGAATCTTTAGAGACCACATTTCACTCATGACATTTTCTCTGTTCTCCCCTGAATCAAGCAGACATCTTCAGACTCCATTTTTTGCCATTTGGATTTGTCCAGTAAAAAAGTAGTTCAAATTTTTGCTAAGAGAATTCTGAGTATTTCCTGACTTCAGAATCTGACATTAAACTGGGCCCTTTGCGTTGCATGTAAACCATCCAATGAACACCCTTCCCTGGTAAAGAACTCCAGAGGGCAAAGGCAATTTGGAAACGTTTTAGGCTTGGGAAAGTTTAGAGGAATGTTTTATTTTTGCACCTTCTTTGGGTAAGGTGCAGGCAGTGGTAAGTCTGCTGGGTTGATAATAAAGTCAAGCTTGATGGCCCATATATGATACCTCTCTCAGGAGATTTCCCAAATTCTCTTCCCATAATCCTTGGTGCTACCTGGTTGGTTATAGTCTCGAGAGGCTGAGGAGAAAGGTGGCCACATTTTTCTGGTAGATTAGTGATTTTTCTACAATGCAGCTGGGAGTCTTTAGGCTGAAAGGCAGTAAACAAATCACCTGGTGATGAATGCTGCCCTTCTGACTGACTAGAACCTTCTCACTCATGGGACCGCCTCCAGCCTTTGGGGAAGGCAATGAACAGGGGCCTGCACAGGAAGTCTGAATAATCCCAGTCTATTACTTCCAAATGCATAAAGGTCTCATGCAGCTGAGAATGGTTTTGAATAAATATGCTGCTCTCTCAAAATCAGCAGCCAGCCCTCTAGATCTGGAGACGAAGCTTCACTGCTCCCCAGTGCTTAGCTCATAAATAAATAAAAGGTGCCCGTTGATTCAGCTGCCAAATGTGACATGGTGATGAATTTCCAGGAGTGTCACTCAGGATGGTGACAATTGCGATTTTGATGGGTCTGGGGAGGCAGGCAGCATGCAAAGGATCTGTGTTTATGGGCCTTGCTTTGGGGTTCTTTATAGGGCTGGGTGACAAGAAATGCTAGGCATGCTCATAGAACTCATCACACATGCACAGTAAAAATAAAGCCACAGTGGCCTTGTGGAAAAGACACAGAGGAAAAGTAAGTTATGAAAGCCAAATCTTAAGGACCAGCCAACCAAAAACATAGTGTCTGTGAAGCCTTCTCCCCTTGCCACAAACTTTAATCCCTCTCCTCTATCATTGGCTTGAAAGGGCCCAGAGAGCATGTTTGATAGATAGAACAGTCCTTGCCAATAACCTTCAGTGGCTGCTATTTACTAATCAGTTAAATATCCCAGTTACTGAGCTAGTGATGCCAACCTCTCTTATGGCCTCATGTCCCATCTTCCTCTGAAAATTGGTCATAGTGAATTCGTGATCTGGAACTGGAATGTACCTTCTATGTGTCAGAGACCTATATCATGTACCTCTATGTGTCAGAGGCTTCCAGAGAAAAAGAAGAAAGGATGTTAGAAAAATATTTTACTAGATTATCTGAAAATATTGACTTACATGATCACACTGGCAAGTGTGAACTCTGTAGGGTAGACTAGACACAGAAGAATTTCTCTGTTAGAATCCTGAGGCAGAATTCCTCCTTCCTGTCAAACCTCTGATTTTGCTCTTAGGCCCTCAATTTATTGGATAAAACCCACTGTATCTTGGGTACTCAGGTTAAATCAACAGATGGTGTTGTTAACCACTACTGCACAATGTTTTTAAAGTTACACCTAGGTGATGAGTGTTTGACCACACAATTGTCCAGGTAAGTCTCTTCAGAACATATTTAACTATTGCATGATGTCTGTCTGCTTTCCAGAATGGTACTTTCCAAAAGGCACCATTCTGGAAACATTGTGCAAAATGTTCATGTCTTCAAAAACACACTACACACACTTATGGCTGTTTAAAAATATTCCCTCTTATGTTTGCTTAAAAATATCCATTTTGCAAGTTCAAACATTTCCTTCTCTGAAAAGCTTGTCCCTTTTAGAGGAAGAGACAGAAATCTTTCCTGTTTCTGATTGTCTTTGTTCCTCTACCATGGTCTTTAGTGTGTCTTGGAGCAGTATTTTCTTTGTTTCTTAGTTATGGAAAAGAATTTTAAAACCCTTGAAGTCAAAAAATTTCATCACATTATCTATGCATTTTGAAATATTATACAGGGCCTGAGATGTTGAAGATGTTCAATAATTATAGATCAAATGAATAACTTCATATTTTAATATACTCAAATCCTTCTCTACTTATAGTTCTAAGATAAGCAAATTCTATTTATTGTTTGTTTTATGTCTTCTAGGAGGAACAAATGCATAATACATTATATCTCCAAACCAAACAAGCTCCTTTTTATGTGATCTGGCTTATTTTGAGATTAGTTTATATCTAAACCTTGGTCCTCCTGTTTATTTAAATACTTAAAATTATTTAAAATTAATTTTCAGTAATGTAGCATTGATTTACAAAAGTGTAAGTGCTTCTTTATTTTAGAGTTACAATGCTACCATACTATACTTAATACAAAATTACCAATTTACCTCACCATAATTCATTAGAGACTTTCAGCCTAGTAGCCCCACTTTTTGCCCCGACTTTTCATAACCAATATTCTGATGTCAGAATCGAAGGCTTGTTTCCGTTGTATATTCTCAATTATTTTTCTTTGATTTTGTGTACTACTTATAAATGGGGTAATTGAATATTGATCTTTTTTTCTTTGAATTTACTTCACTTATTATGATGCCCTCTAATACTACCCATAAAATACAAAATAAAGAACTTTATCTTTTGTCATAACTGCATAATATTCTACTATGTGTATATACCAAATCTCTATCTACTAGTCAAAAGTCAGTCATGTGAATTTTGACAGATCTTTTCCTTCCTTCCTTCCTTCCTTCCTTCCTTCCTTCCTTCCTTCCTTCCTTCCTTCCTTCCTTCTTTCACTTTCTCTCTTTCTCTTTCACTTTCTCTTTCTTCCTTTCACTTTCTCTTTCACTCTTTCACTTTTTTCTTTCTTTCTTTCTTTTTCTTTCTTTCTTTCTTTCTTTCTTTCTTTCTTTCTTTCTTTCTTTCTTTCTTTCTTTCTTTCTTTCTTTCTTTCTTTCTTTCTCTCTTTCTCTCTTTCTCTTTCTTTCTTTCTTTCTTTCTTTCTTTCTTTCTTTCTTTCTTTCTTTCTTTCTTTCTTTCTTTCTTTCTTTCTTTCTTTCTTTCTTTCTTTCTTTCTTTCTTTCTTTCTTTCTTTCTTTCTTTCTTTCTTTCTTTCTTTCTTTCTCTCTTTCTCTTTCTTTCTTTCTTTCTTTCTTTCTTTCTTTCTTTCTTTCTTTCTTTCTTTCTTTCTTTCTTTCTCTCTCTCTCTCTCTCTTTCTTCTTTCTTTCTTTCTTTCTTTCTTTCTTTCTTTCTTTTCTTTCTTTCTTTCTTTCTTTCTTTCTTTCTTTCTTTCTTTCTTTCTTTCTTTCTTTCTTTCTTTCTTTCTTTCTTTCTTTCTTTCTTTCTTTCTTTCTTTCTTTCTTTTGCTCTTTCTTTCTCTCTTTCTTTCTCTCTTTCTTTCTATCTTTCTTTCTCTCTGTTTTTCACTTTCACTTTCTATCTCTTTCACTTTCTATCTCTTTTTCTTTCTTTCACTTTCTATCTCTTTCCCTTTCTTTCTATCCCTTTCTTTCTTTTTGTTTCTTTCACTCTTTCTTTTTCTTGATTTCTTCCCTCTTTTTGTTTTCGGGGTCACACCCAGTGGTGCTCCAAGATTACTTCTGGCTCTGCATTCAGGAACTACTCCTGGTCTTGTTGAGGGCCATATGTCATGCTGAGGATAGAACCCTGGTCAATCATATGCAAGAAAAATGCCCTCCCTGCTGTATTATGACTTCGACCCAGGCAGATCTTTTCTATTGTAAATAGTGCTGCAATGAAATATATATTTCAGTATATATAAAAATATATTTTCAGTTTGTGTATTTGTGTGTGTTCACTGGCTACATACTTGGGAGTGGAATTGATAGACAAAATGGCATTCCTGTTTTTAATATTTGAGAAATCTCCAAATTAATTCTCACAGAGACTGTTGATCACAACTGTATATATCCACACTCTATGTTCCCACCAACAGTGAATGCGTCTTACTTTCCTTCCATGTCCTTCTTAACACTTTTTATTTTTGGTGTCTTTGATATTGCCAATCTCACTGGTATGAGGTAGTATGTCATTGTTTTTGAAGTATGTAGGTAGATAGGTAGGGAAGCCACCCACACTCTCGTCCCCAAGGCAATAAACTTTTGAGATGTAATAAAACAAATAAACTAGATTTGAGACAAGTTGGGAAACACTATAAGGGTGAACTTAGAACAATACAATAGTGTATAAAAGTAATAAGACTGGACATCCTTGTCTGTGTCTGATGATAGTGGGGAAATTTTCAGTTTTTATCATTAATTTTCTTGTTACCCAAAGGTGTCTTATCTATGTTTCCTTTATGATTTTGTGCCATGTTCCTTCTATTTCCATTTTCCTAAGAGTGTAACATAAACATGTATGGAAATTGTCAAAATCTTTGTTTTTTGGTATGATATGGTCATCTAATTTTTACCTTTTGTTGACATGGTATATCAGTTAATAGATTTGAATATGGAAAACATTACTGCATAATAGAAAAATAATTTGGAAATAAATCCTGGTCATGATATACAATCTTTTTATTTATGTTATTTAGTCTGCTAATTTTCAAAAATCCTTGCATAATTCTCTTTTATGTGAGGTCTCCATTTGCTTTTTCATCAAGGTAATGTTAGCCTCATACAATGTTTGGAAGAAATTCTATTTCTTCATCTTTATTTTCGGAAAGAGGTTGATAATAATAGATAATAAGTCTTTTTTTTCTTAAATGCTGGATAGAACTCACTAATAAAACCATCTTGGCCTAAAGATTTAGTGTGGGGAGTCTTTTGATTATTGATTCTGGTTTTTGCCCTTAATTGTCATATTCAAATTTTCCATTTATTTCTTATTTTTGTTATAAGGTTTCATGGTCCTAAAAATTATCCATTTCACATACATTCTTCAATTTACTGGCATAAAATTGTTTATAGCAGTCTCATTATTCCTGTATTTCTGTAGCATGTGTTTCTAATATCTAATATTAGGCATTACTTTTTTCCTGTGAGCTTAAGCTTTTATCAATCTTGTTTATAAGCTGCATGCAAGTGTTTGTGTGTCTGTGTGTGTGTGAGAGAGAGAAACATGATTATTCAATTAATTAATTTTCTGGTTAATTGCTGAATAGCCTAACAATCCTCATTAAATTGTCATACTTCCTGACCTATCACGTAGTTTTTAATATAATGAATCCCTTGAAACTTAGTTGTCTTTTGTGAGCTTAGCATCACTGCTTTTTCTCTCAGAGAAAAATTGTTTCTAGAGTTTTTTGGGAAAGAGTTTTCTATGTAATGACAGTTAGAAGTTGGGAGAGATAGGGAGAGACCAATAATTGATAGAATGTGAAGTGGGAAGTGCATTGACCACTTTGGAAGTCTCTAATTCAAAGTGAAACTTAAACCTAAAATGCAAAATCTTTTTAAAAGACATAAAATGTGCCATTCTTGATATATTTTAGGTGTTCTGAATCCTACTATTACATCAGATCATGTTCAATATAGACAAACATTTTGTTCCCCTAAGCTTTTGAGACAATGTGTCATGGGAGTACAAATTAGAATAGAAGTTTAGAGTGAGAAGTTGAAGCATAGTCCATTATATCTAAGAAAAAGAAGTTCAATGGTCCTTCAAGATATAACATTTAATTAAATGTGTGTTTGAAGTGTCCTTTTAGTACTAGTGCTGATTCCTATAAATTCTGCATGTGGAAATTACACATAAAGTAAAAGCAATGATAGTCCATTCCTTAGACATTCACACAGGCATGCTGATGAAAAGTTCTTTGTAAATAGCAAACACTGTTTACAATAACTGTTTGATACCCCTGAAAGAGCGCTTACTAAGAGTAATCTTTGGTCTCCTGGTTTACATGTAGCCTGTCATTTGTAGAACAAAAATCAAGTGAAAGGATGAATAAAGTGGTTAGGTACTTCAGATCATGGAATATGGGACAGAATGGGGTTGCCAAAAATTTTTGGTGGAGGTATTGCTCTCTGAGATGCCTGACACTTAAAAGCCAGTCTGGACCTTTCACCTTGTCCTTCATGAAAATAAGGAACTTTTTTTTGAGCTTTTCCTATTCATCTGGCTTGAAATTCAATGAGATCACTCACTAAGCAATAAAATCCCAAACAAAACAAATGCAAAAGAACAGTCCACAAACCTCTAAGGACAGACCATAATTTAGTTTACTTGGTATCAACATTCTATTTTCAGGAGTTCAGTACAATGACAGGTGTTAAATAAATGAAAACTATTTGCACAGTTTTTCTTGTAAAGGCAGAAAGGAATGGTCTGTTGCACTTGGACAAAGATGAATTTACTGATCCCACTTGACAGTAATACCTCGAAATTCTCTTTGATTAGACAATTTTAAAGAATTTATCATCTACCAGTTGCACGTTCCTGTGGGCAGTAGACACTCTCTGAATCTTTGTCTCCTCACAGCTCAATGTTTCATTTTAGGCTTGAGGCATTAATGAGTGTTTGTGGTTGGCATATTCTAAAAGGTTCCCCCCTAAGCTCCCAGAGGTATTCTTTAGTTTAGTATCTTTTCTCCCATCTATCAATGACTATTCCAGCTGGAGGCATCACTTCAGAGCCCCTTTGGAAGTTGTTGATTTTCATGCATGCAGCACAGAGTTCTTAATGAGAAAGGGGGTCTCTCCCTGGAGATTTTTCTCATCACCAAGACATAGGCAGGTGTGTTTAGGTTTAGGAAGAAAACCACCATTAGTGCCTTCCTTTCAGTACTAGGTTGAAAGCATCTGTCTGTCTGCTTGTGTCCCGAGAGAGAATAGCTGCTAGAGACACAGTGTAGTTTGAAGAAACCCTCAGATGCATTTGTTCTCATGTTCTCTTTCTGTGTTATTCCTCATCTTAAATTCCAACATGGTGCTGTCATGTTGGCAACAGTGAAAACTACACTGGAAAATGCACTCAGCGCCTTTTCAGACTGACCCTGTTTCCCCTCAAGAAAAACTTTCCAAAATTAGACTCTTGGTCTGACATTTTTTTGATATTGAACTGTACTGAGTTCAGAAAGATGTTTGAACTTTGGGCTGGTTTCAAAATACATAAACTTTTAGAATAAACACTCCAGTTGTCACAGTTTATTAATTTTATGAATGTACAAATACAGTGCTTGAATTTTATCATTTGACTTTTAATCATTTATTGCAAAATACATGTTATATTTTACCTTATATAGAAATTATTGCCCGACTCTAAATACTGGTAAATAGCATAGCTGGTAAATAAAAGACATTACATGTCTTATCTAAATGCTAATAGTAGAGTTTGAGACCCAAAGATGCTGATATAAGCAGGTAGATTTTATTTTAATGAATTCAGGATTACTGGTAAATGAACATATGTTTGCATTTCAAAAATTATATTTGCGTTACCCAAGAACTACATTTAGTTCCAAGGGGTTGATATCAGCAATACTTTAATATGCTATTGCCTATAAGCAAAATGCCTTGCTTTGATAATAGACATGCAAAGAGAGTGAGATTAACAATATTATTACTGTTTCAGGATGTTAATATTGGATTTTCTTTGCTCCTTGCTGCGCTAGAGGCATTTTACAAATGGAATGTTAAGTTTCTGCTTCCATCTCCTCTTCCTCCTCAACCAGCTAATTCTGATGTCACTGTTTTTTATATCAATATGCAATGATAAAACGTTAACTTTATGTCCAATTTTCTAGTCATTGTCATCTTTATTCTTTCCATTCAACCAATAAATTCTCAAATTTGCATCTTAAAACTTAGGTATTTGAAAACTATTCAACATTGAGAGCATTTTCGATATGAAAAAATATGCCTGAAGACATGGCCCTTTTATTTATTTTTAAAATAACAAATTGATTTTAAAATCTCATGACTTTGTATATAAAAGAGAATATGTACTGTTCTCTTGCAGATGTGTAGAACAAAGTCCTGTATGTTACTCAAGTTGACTAATTTTATTTGAGACACTATGTACTGTTATGATAGGGTTTCATGCATCTAACATTCCAATACCAAACCCTCCACCAGATATGTATTGTTGTTTTGTTTGATAAAGCAACTCTATAAGCTTTCTATCACTATTCTCCAGTTACAGAAGAGCAAAGTTGGTGTCAGTTAATTTCTTGAGGTCTTAAAGCTCACAGAAGGTGAAGTTGGGTTTATCTGACTCCAGGTATGATCTGAAGCACAAGGTCTCAAAATATTCTGAGCATATACATTCATGCATAATATAAAGAAAACCCTCTACCCTTCATCCATGTTCTAGTTCTGAAAAAATATTGAAAACTTCTGGTGAGGCCACCACCTTTCCTTAGTGTGGAGCACAGAGCAATTCTACTCACTACAGGATTCCTGTCTCCTCTTTCCTTCAAGTCTGGACATGTATGTAGAGTCACTTGTTTCTTTCGTTCTTCCAACATCACATTCTTTCAATCCTACTTTAGAACCATTTACCAGCTTTAGATGGGGCTGTTAGAATAGGGGCAGGAATAAAGAAGACTTGGGTTCTTTCTGAAAGACCTTCTTTATTTCAAACCTGCTTTCTCAAATGACTTCTCACTGATGGATGATCCTTTTTGCCACAGAGCAAGGGAAGGGAGCCTTGAGGAATTTTGCTCAGTGGAAAAAATTTTAGCATATAGGTGGGATCAAAGCACAGAGCAGAAGGCCCAGAATTGAAGGAGTTATTTGGTCAGTGAGAAAGCTGAGGGTCTGAGGTAAGGAACTAGGGAATAAGGATGTAGTCTGAAAGAGAACAGCAGTAGGAGAGAACTACAGATGCCCACAGTTGTTAACTCTGCGTCTCTTCTCCTGAGTGAATTCCAGGAGTTTTCTACACTATTCCCTGTCAATAGGATAACCAGACATTCTTACTTAAAAGTCTCCCTCTCCCAACTGTTCCCACCTGCCCTCTTCTCTGACAGGCTTGGTTAGAAGTCAAGCCTCTTTGTTTAAGAAACCATTCTATATAGACAGGGTATAGGGGTTTCCTCTTCCTAATAACGCTGACCTATAGACCACAGTTTTGTGTGTATATTGATTAATACACAACAGAAATCCAGAGAGAATATAGGCCTTATCTTTGTAATATACACCCATAAAACCAGGGAAACCATCTCTCTCCCTTACCAACAAGAGCACATCTAGGCAAATACCAGGATAGCTGAGTAAGCCTGGCCTGTGCTTACCAAATGAGTCTATATGGAGAAAGGGCCAGTGAGCCTGTTAAAATAATGTGTCTAATCCAGTATGTAAAAGCTAGATTTAGAGACTGTTTTGTTTTTGTTTTTCATTTTCTGTGGATGGAAAGAATCACACCTGAGCAGCTGCCCTGACTCTAACTGATATTTTACCTCAGCCCTGAAGCTAAGATGCGTAGAGACACCTACCTTGACTAGCTCTCGAATATATCCCTGTTCCTTTTGCTCAGGGCTCTTAGTTACATTTTCTGGCTCCCAATGTGTCTGGACTGATGCGTTTTCACTGACCTAATTGATCTGGTCACAGAGAGGATTCTAGAAGCTTTCACAGCATCTGCCTTGCCCCTCATGCCTCCTAGGTGGAAGGGGGAGTGGGCTAGATGCTTTCCTTGTACCTTCCAGCTCCCTAAAAGACAAGTGTGTCCATCATATTCATGGCCTGATTGTGTTTTCACTGCCTGAGGCTAGGCTTTTGAATTTTTCAGCAGGAGAAAAAACTGCACAGGGAAATAATTTTCCTGTTGCTGTGTTCTCTGAAGGCTATAAGCAACAGCAGTGACTCTCATAGATAGTTCAGGCAACAAAGACGTATGAGGGTCCCTTCCATTGCTAGCCTCAGTGCTGACAAGTGCTGGTATCCAGTGACCCAGTACAGCTCTTCCCACAGGACTCTGGGTTCCTTCATTGGCCATGATTAATTCCATGTTCAGAACTGAAATGACAATCATTTATTATTCTGTTTTACATATGCACCTCCAGGGAGTCCAGCTAAAAGCTCTAATTTTCTAGTTCAATTGTAGCGCTGTTCTTGGAGAGGCATTGACTGCAGAGATGCTAAAAGGATGCCAATTCAGTGAATGATTGAGTTTTAGAGAGAATCATATGCTTTTATGGGTTCAGGTAACGCTGATTGAAACGTGACAAAGATCTGTCTCCCCAATCCCGCCCCTGCTGGCCTGTAT
Organism: Suncus etruscus; assembly: GCF_024139225.1. NCBI lineage: Eukaryota > Metazoa > Chordata > Mammalia > Eulipotyphla > Soricidae > Suncus > Suncus etruscus. The sequence goes on from NC_064859.1 coordinate 86,377,936, forward strand.
ACTGGTAGGGGGAACAGTGAGCTTAGGTGGGAGTGACCTGTTACAAAAATCAATGAGGTCTGGCACCCAGTCTGTCTGCCTACTGGGCTCAACTGTCCATGGATGCAGCCCACTTGTCAATCAGCTGAGTAGACCTATGTGGTCTCTCCTCTCAGTTCTCCCCAGGCCTGGGGCTGTTCAAAATGGAAATCTTATTTTTTTTTCCTGATTTAAATCATGTCATTCAAGATTCCTTCCATTAAAGTGTTTTAACAACATGAAATCTCTTAATCTCCTACTTAAAATGATGATGAGATTTCAGAGCAGCGATTCTGAGGCCCTTTGAATTCCTTGAACACGCATAAGATTGCAGTAGAACTAAGTGGCGAGGCTGTCGGCTACCTGGAGTCATTAGTCAGGTAAGATTAGAACTTTCATACTTCACTCTGCCCCTGGCTAGACATTGCCTTTTTTTATACTGCAGCTTTCGAAAAGATAGAAACGTGTTGTAGAAATATATTTTGGGTGAAATGGATGTGCTGGGCATTTCACTTGGATATTTGAGAACATTTAAGTGTACCTCGTTTGGAGTTATTTATTCTCCTAATGAATAAAATCGTGAACTTTTGACATCTGAGTAACTGAGGAAAGCAGACTAGTGGGGGAAAAAAAAATAGTGCAGAGGCTGTGAGAAGGGAAAGAACTTGCTCCAGGATATAGAGGTCCTGCAAGGAACCTGCAGAAAGTGCCAATGCCTTGGAATCCAGGAGAGGGCGCCAATGCAGCTCTGTGTGTGTAGAGCAAAGGAGAGCTGACCACTGTGATTGGCTTCCTCCTTTCCTCGGGTGCATTTGGCTGATAAAGGCGTGCTTCGGGGCATAAGATATCTGGAGGAGGTCAAAGCAATCTATATTACCAGTACCTGGTTCCTACCGGAGGTTTACTGAGGTCTTAGAATTGAGCAACTGATGTTGCAGTATCTTTGACCCATAAGTACCTGGGAACATTAAGGTCAGTCATGCAAAGTGTCTTTTCTGGCTCTTTCCTCTTTTCTGGGTTACCATGTCTCACATCTGAATGGGATCCTTCCTGGAGCAGGAGCCAGGGTTATAAAGGGAAATAAGCATGTACTTTGTTCTCTGGGATTTCGAACTGTCATGTAAAATGAATTTTATAGCAGGAAAAGGTGATCAAATAGAAATGGCTAGGATACTATGGATTCCCAACCAAGGACCATCTGCATCTATGACTTTGTTTCAGGGAGAGGGATACATTTGAGTTATTTTAGGAAGGATTTGTGGGTCTAATTGAGGAGGAGGAGAAAAAGAAACTGGTGTTTCAAGGATATTTGTCAATATAGACAAAATATTCCAACAAGTTAGAGATTCTGATAGTTTTCAAGATTGTTCCTTACATTTGGGATAGCTGTTGTGAAGGTAACTGGAGTAATTGTAGAAATATCAAGCACAGAAATTGATAGAATGGTAAATGCCGATATCTCTAACAGTTTTGACTTTCTCCTATAGTCAATGGCAAATGGTAAGAAGATTGTCCTCTGCCTCAGTTTTCCCATTAGTCTGACTGATGTCCACAATTGCAGGCTATCTGATCTCTGCAGTCTGAAAACTTCTGTCCTTTGGGTTTGCATTTCTTCACTGAGCTGATGTCTAAGGAGAGACAGGGTCCCTCCTGACTATGTCAGAGACTGAGAACAGAGTGCTGCCTTGCCATTTCACATGGTTAAGCCATGTCAACACCTAATGCAATAAGTTGTGCTGAACCAAATTTTATAATCAAAATAAAATTTATGAACCAAATATTTTTACATATATCACATGCAAATGCAAAGCTTGAACCCACTGTTCGCTACCTAAAATTCTTCAAATAAATATGTCTAGTGCCTTACCATATTTCCAGCTGTGGCCTCCAGTGGGCTGTCTGCCCAGCACTGAATTATCTATAGCCTAGGGACCAGAATGTGACATTAGGCAGAGCTGTCAAAAGTCAGTTCCTTTCATGCTGCTTCCCCAGGTCAACAGCGGGATAGCAAAAGTCTAAAGATTATCCATTAGAACAATCCTTTAGGAGGCTTATTGATGCTTTCTTGGCAGGCTTAAACCTGGGGCAGGTGATAAAAATGAAGATTAAACCAATGGTGTTGTTGGAATGAAGCAAGAAAAGAGGTGGGTAAGAAGATATAAATCCATTCTCCTCTGGAGTTTTTATAGTCTTTATTTCTTAAGTGAAATGGTTGGCTAAGGGGAACTTTAAGGCACCTCCTTTTCCAGAACGACTTCCTGCTGCTCCATTTCATTAAGGTCACCAGAGTAGGTTTTCTCTACAAGTATACATGAGCTGGTTGGGAATAATGGAGTAAAACATGGGAAATTCTCTCTGTTCTGGAAGCTACTTGCTCAGAGTCCCAGAGGAGGAGTATCTGTGGTCCATTTGCCCCTGCATCATGGTACCCAACCTGAATGGATGCAAATTAGAGTTACCATGGGGATGAGTGAAGGACTATTATAAATAGTTTGGAGAATTGAAGAAGCTAGATAAAAATCCTAATTTTCAGGATAACGACTTAGAGATCTGTTGCACTCAATGTTTTTGTCTAGGTTCTTTATAGGAAAATAAATGGAATATGATACATGAGAAAGACAGAGAAGAGAGAGACAGAGACACACAAAAAGAGAGACAGAAAGATAGGCAAAAAGGGGGGCTGGAAGAAGGAAAGAGTGTGTATTTGCTGATTGTTAACAGTAAATATGGATTAGGATTCCAGTACAATGAGCTATTAGGTTGCTCCAAATGGCAGGAGTATGATTTAACAATTTTATTAGTGTTTGCTTTTTATTAGTAATTGCTTAAGGGTTATATATTACATCTTAGTTTCTGTTATAAGTATTGAATGTATAAAATTTCAGTCTCAGATAATAATTTTAAAGTGATGGTGATAGTGAGAGATTGATAACAAGTCAGTAGTTTGAGATTACCCTATGGAGTGGCAATAAGAATTTTAGCCTTGGCCCAAGATATATCATCCTGACTGACTTTGTTTTTGATTATTATATCAAATCACCACATACTTGAAAGGTGAAGGAAATTTTAGCTTACAGTGCTGGTGGTTAGAAGGTCAGATGATTTAAAGAATAAAACTTTAATTTAGAAAAAAGCATTTTATTAAGTATTGTGAACTAGAGAATTTTCAACCTAAGGAAATTTGTGGGAACCCCTGATTATGTGCTGATTTGGGAACCCACACATTGGCAGTCATATCCTCTTGTATCTTGGGAGACTTGCATTGAGTTTGGTGATCAGATATAGCCGACTTCCACTTGGTATTGATACTGTGTCTGTTAGACTTGGTGTCAAAATGTTCCTCATTTCAAGAGCCTCGGTCAATGCTGCAAGATGTTCCTTCTTCCATCTATAAAAACAATAACGACAAATTCTGGGAGCTTTGGGTATCAAGGGCAATTTGTTCTATCAACCACACTGCTGCATAGCATTGCATGGAGAAACCATCCACTAAGTAACATATATGCATCAGGTCATCAACTCAACAAGAAGCTCAGAGAAATTTTGTAAATATATTTGATTACTTTATTTAAATACTGTGATGGTTTACAATGTTGTTCATAATGTTGTTTCTGACATTCAATATTCCAACACAGCATACCACTAGTATAAAATTTTCTCCACCATTGTTCCCTATATTCTACTGACCTCCAAACGGCCCTCTTGGCAGTCACAAAATAATTTACTTTGTGTTGTTTATCACAACCTAAATGAAAATGGAATGATTGAAAAAAAAAGCTTTAGTAAAAGAAAAATTTGTGAAAGTTGTTTTATCTTACAATGGGGTCACTAAATCATTATCTAAAGGTTTACCAAGCTCTTTGTTGCTAATTGAGAATTCTATGGTATTTATGTTTGTTGAGCTTAGGTGGCTTCTATGCTACTTTCACCTCTAATTTCATGTGTTACTACTAGAGTGTTAATATTGAGAAATTCGGAGATGTCTAGAAATTCTAGGATCTGTGGTACTGTGCCATTAAGGTACATACTGGTGGCTGTGGAATGAAGCTGTGGCTGCTATGGCTTCTGGAAATAGGGATGGTTAAAAGGAAGTTGCTCAACCCCACTCCAAGAAAAGCCTAGAGCTTTCAGTCCCTAAAATGGCATACATGGAGTTATTTTGTTTGTCTGGGGGTCTTCCAAAGAAATTTTAAATAGTCCTAAGTTTCCAACTCTGAAAAAGGATGCAGGAGATGGATCATGATACTAGAGTACAAAACTTTGACCTTAGATTCTTATATTGATATTAGAAATGGAAAAAGAACTCTGTTTGCCTCCAAACTAGGGATGAAGAATGTCCAAATTTATCATAAAACTATGTAGTCTGGTCTTGATGCAGAACAGGAAAGACTTGCATGCTTCTTATTGGCTAACCGTAGCTGGCCCATCTGCCTTTGTTAGATGGCCCAAGAATGATGTTATAATTCTTCAAATGAGCCTTGGAATAAAAGTGGTTCTCCATTCATGCACTAAACATATTTTTGTATTTATTAGATACATATGAAAATAATGGCACATTGTTTAAACTAATATTCTTCCTTTTGTTCTGCGAAGTTAGAAGTTAATTGAAATCTTAGATTTAGTTAGTTAAAGAAATGAACTTGACAATAGAGATGTATTTAGTGAGACCGCAGACTTCACATGATTGAAGTCCTGGATTTATTTTCTAGATCCACCACTGTCAGTCACCACCATGAACAGCAAATGACCTAGCTCTTTACCATTGTTAGAGACACTTACTGTCATGAAACCTTATCAAACAAAACTACTCTACCCTCCTCTTCTCTCCTCTCCTGTCCTCTGCTCTGCTTTACTCTATGCTACTCTGCTCTACTCTACTCTACTCTACTCTACTCTACTCTACTCTACTCTACTCTACTCTACTCTACTCTACTCTACCCTATGCTACTCTGCTCTACCCTACCCTACCCTACCCTACCCTACCTTACCCTACCCTACCCTACTCTACCCTACCCTACTCTACCCTACCCTACCCTACCCTACCCTACCCTACTCTACTCTACTCTACTCTACTCTACTCTACTCTACTCTACTCTACTCTACTCTACTCTACTCTACTCTACTCTACTCTAGATAAGGAAACAGAGGCCCAGTGGTGAAATTGCTTACCTAATGGTTTGTAACTGATTAGTACCAGAACCAAAATTTACTCCCTGTTCCTCTGAATGTGGAGTTGGGTTTCTGAAACCTGCCTCATGCCACTCCTCAGATAACAAGGGAGGTGAGTAAATTACAAAGACACAGTGGTCCTGTTATACCAACTCCTAAGTACCTCTCAGGGTTGACTTGGAACAATTTCCAGCATGGAGGAATCCAGAAAAACATGAAAAGGAACCCAGAGGACCTCTCCAACAGTGGTGTCAGGACTATCAAGGCACAATATGCAACATGAGGTGACTAGAATTTGAATTTCTGGAGATTTTCCCACTCAGAGTTTTTCTCAGTAAACTCACACAGTAATTTCTTCCATGTCAAGAAAAATCCTGCTTTTCAGTTGTCCTTTCCCTGATATACTCTTTAACTACTGTCCCTGGTGTACTCTTTAATTACTACCTATTTTCACTATTGATCTGATCTCACCAATAACTCTGCAATTTATTAAACATAAGAGGAAGATTGTACATTTCATTGAATAATGTTCCTTGTAATAGTTTAACAAAAACTATTTTTCATCAAATATTTATTTACCTTGTTTAATTGTTCCCTTAATGCGCTGCATTGCATCCCCTTAGAATTTATATATTTAAGTTTTAACTGTCTCAAAATATGACTGTACAGAAAAACAAGGCCTTTAAAAAGTTAATTAAGATAAAATTAGATGCCAGAGATGGATAAGATAGTGGATAAAATGCTTATGTACCTGTGGCCAACCCAGGTTCTATTCTCAATGCCTTATATGAGCATCACCAATATAAACTCAGAACAGAGCCAGGAGTAAGCACTGAGCACTGTTGGGTGTGTGACCCCCCTCAAAAAAAAAATAAGATTAGCTTCTTTGGTTAGAACCTAATCTGACATAACTATTGTCCTCGTCAGAGAAAAATAGGATAATTAGGACAATAAAAGGATATTTCAAGAAAAGCTGACTTCTGAAATTGGAGGCTCAAGAAAGTAATCAAACCTGGTAATACTTGCTTTTGAACAAATCCAACAATGATGAAAAATAAGCATTTTAAGACATTCAGTTTGCAGTACTTTGACATGTGAGTACCAGAAAACTATTCTGTCATCTGACAGCATTGACCAGTTTGGGGAATGAGGAGCAATTGGTCTGAAGTCAATATGGAAAAAAATATTTTCTTTCTAAATCTAGATGATTCATAATCATCTAGTAGGTGAAGTACATGAAGTAACTCACCCATAAGGATGGTATATAGACCAGGGTGGAATTTATCAGAGTTATTGGAATTGATTAGAGTTATAAGAATTGATCAGCATTATTGAGTAAAATCCAATTCTTTTCTATTTCTTGATTTTTGTTGTTGTTGCCTTTTGCTCTATACTTGAATTGGAATCTACAGTTTAAGTTACCATATCACCAATATTTGGTTGTAAAACAGACAGGTGTTTGAGCTATGAAAGTTTCTGAGTTTTCTAGTAGGGGAGATAAGCAATCCACGTTCATGTTCTACCCCCAAGGTGCTTATGCATGTCTACCAGTGCCCAGAGGCTGAATAGTTACCCAGGCTTAACAAAGGAACAGTCAACGTGTACAGAGTAAAGAATCTTTTGGGCTGCTCTTGCTGTTAACAATCTGGTTTCAAATACCCATATGATTAGATGTCATAGACATCAGAAGGAGGTCAATAAAATTCAAGCTTTAAACTTTGACAATAATTTAAGCTGAATAATAGTTGAATTTCAGAACTAAGCTGTCATGGTGAGAGTCATTGAAGAGAAATAATTATCTTATAACTCACTTATTGTCCTGCTGAACTTGTTGCAATATCCCTCACCCTATCTTCAGCTCAATAATCTTCCCAAGCCAGAAAAATTCATGCTTAAAAACATTGGTTGTGTATTAGTGTTTTCCTTTATGCATATGTTTAAATTTATAGCTAAATACATATAAAATATTTGAATAAGTACAGGTTCAGAGAAACTAATGTAAAAATGGTATAGTTAAGTCATCTATAAATTGCACATTCCAGGAAAAAATAATGAAGTACTATTCAAATATCCTCAAGAGCCAAGTGGTAGAGACGTTAGTAATATTTCGTTTTAACATATATGACAATCAAACCAGTTATTCCTATTATATTTTGTGAACTAAAATTTTTAATCTCATTTTTCTTGGGTAACACCATGCATTTTACCCCCTATTAATCTATAACAACACTATGGTGCACCTTGTTAATCAAAATTGCACTATGCGTTATGATTTACAACCTAATAAATGTAAGTTTCTTTCACATTGAATAAAATGAAAAGGCAGTTGCTGAAAAACAGAAAAACAATATATATTTAAAGTAAAGAGAAAGTGGGGACATCAAATAGTGATGAATAAATCAAATTATACCTTATTTTATTTTAAATACAGTTTAGTAAATTATTATTTAGTAAATTACCTTTACTAATTCTCTTGGGAGAATTCCCAAGATATTTTCAATGAAGGTTACAAATGATAACCCTTCATCTAAGATGATACTTTCATGAAATGCCAATAAATGAAGGGCAGAAAGAGAGAAAGGATATAATTATACTGTTTGATTTTGAGGAAAATAAAATGAAAGAAAAAAATTGAGAATTAATACGGAGGAATTATTCATGTTCAAGACATAGTAGCATATGTTCCCTCCCCTATCAAAGTAGGCTGTAAAAAAGTAAAATTATGAAAATGATTTCATTAGCTATGGAAATAAAAATAGGTATCAACCACACTGGATGAATTTGAAATTGTTAAGTAGTAAAATTAATATTAGATATATGTTACTTATATTATTGTTGAAATGTAGTCTTGTTTTTAATGAATTTGATCTGGTCTGTCTTGAGTTTTATATTATAACAAAATTGATCTAAATAATGAACATATTTCTTGATTTCAATCTTTAAAAAGTTCACCATCATATTATTCTAGTTGTATCACTTGCACTAATTTAAAGTATAGAAATAGTGAACATTTTTATGTTGTGTCAGGCATGAATAATTTTTATAATTTCCAGTAAGCATGTCTATCTTTCAATTTTAGATATGTCTGCATTGCCTTAGAAAGTGTCTATCTATTTCTATGAAAATAATGTCTTACCTTAGATAATGAGTGAGGTTTGTAGCTAAACTTGAATACTCTTTCCCAGGATCAGATGGTTTTCTCAGAAATAAATAAGATAAAATGGAGTCCTCACAATATTCTAAATGGTTCATACATGCACTCTTTGGGTCATATTTGCTCTCCATCTCATCATCTTCTTGCTGTGACTACATGAGTCCAGATGGCAGCAAATGTAATTACAGAGAAGAGTAAAAGCTAATCCAGCACTTTTTATTCCATAACAGGGAATTAAAACACTTTAATTCCCATGCTTGAGAATTATGCTAATATTAGAGGAAGATCCACCCTCAAATTTCTCTTTGAAGAGGAAACTTCCTTATACACCATCACTTTGTCCTCTCTCTAATATTCAACATCACAATTATAAGTTGCTCCCTTGAATAGCTTCAAGAATTACATACTTCTAAAAAATATATCTCGAGATCTTTTTAACTAGTGAGAGTAAAACTTTTAAAAATACATAACCATATGTCAAGATTTGAAATCCAGTTTTAGTGGAAAACCAAGTTATTTGACTATTATAATGACAAAACAATAAAACACATTAAATCCTACCTGCGCGCTTGCAATTATTTATCATGTATCCAAAGTAGCCTGGGAGATAATTTTACCTATATAAGTAGATCAGTATGACTCTTATGGACAAATTAAAGCTTAAAATGACCCACTAAAATAATACTAAGTAATACAAAATGCCCAATAATTCTAAATACTAAATAATAGTAAAATAGTAAAAAAAAAAAAAAGTACTCTCAACTCCTGGAGGCAAGCAATGATGACAAATAAATAGAGAGCAGAATTTTATCAATACAACAATGGCACCCAGGGAAAATCAAACCACATAAAGATGGTGAAATCTGGAAAAAATATCACACTCAATCTAGATTTACCAGACTGAGCAGTGCAATCCCTGGTGGAGTGCCATCTATTGAATATTATGATGACACCTGTCATCATAATTCTCTTCTTTAATGACCCCATCCTTTTCCATCCATAGACCAAGCTGTGCAAAACACTAATCATCTTGTAACATTTTCTTTTAATTACTAGTTGCCTAGAGCTCAGTGGGCCAGCCCTCATATGCAAGGAGTAAGGGAGAAGTGCAGGACCTGGGCAGTTAGGTACATTTAAGGATAGCTAGCTGTTTAGTTGAATCTCTGATTAAAAAACTGATCATAATTTCTTGGCAACCTATTCAATATAGTGCTAGGCTAAGACACTGTAGTCAAACTGCTCAGTCAACAATTAAGAATTAAGTTTAATATGACTCTCCCACAACACAAGATCATGGCCAACAACTAATATAATAATATAGTAATCTATATATTACTCCTCTCTCAGCTCGAGCTTATTTCCTTAGAACATTACCTTTTCATAAATATATACCTACTAGAGCTAAAACATAACTTCTCTGTGTGAAAGAAGCAGAGTGGGAATTTCCTATTGGTCTTTCTCTTGGATTTCCTTTCCAAAAGGATTTACTCATGATGCTACAAGATAATATTTGTTTAATAAGTTAAATTTTCTCATAAATTGATATCAATTCTATTAATATGTCAGTACCTCAATATGACATATCAAACTCCTTTCAAGATTACCACTACATTTTTGAACATACAGAGATATATTAAATGTAGCAAATGTCCTCCATGAGTTCTGAGTTAAGAAGTAATTACACCCTAAAAAAATAACTGCTAACTTAATTAATGTCTCTTTCCCTCAGTGCTGCAATGTAACAATCATAGTTCCAATTACATAAACATAAATGGAAATACAAAGAGGGATGAAGTGCTTTGCTTAAGTGGTTTCCTACATTCATCCCAAATTTTCATACCCTGATATTTTGACCCTTTGTATCTGCTATTATAATTTACATTTGCTGAGGTTGAGATGCATAAGGCACAAAAATTTGTGAAAATTAGAAAAGAATTCTAAAAATTCACTTATATACTTCCAATATGCATTAAAGAAGAGGTCACATCATCCTGATCTACCAAGTCTCTACAGCAAACAGCTTCCTTTTGAGAGACAAGGAAATGGAGAAATGACTCGTATTAAAAGTTCTTCTCTGGGACCCACAAGCCAGGAGTTAGATTCCTCTTGTACTGGCATGTAGTGGGCACGGGCTGGACAGCTAGCTATAGACCCCTGAACTGACCACATAGTCCGGGGGACCAGATCCCCCCATGCCAGAATGGCCTTCACAGCCACACCTGGTAACCTGGGCCCTGGGGGGATGGGTGGGGAGGAAAACTCCATCCATATGCATCCACAAACTGCAGGGGTGAGAGCTGGGCTCAGAGACCCCACAAGCCAGGAGTTCGATTCCTTTTGTACTGGCATGTGGTAGGCACTGGGCTGGAAAGCTAGCCAAAGACCCCCCCCGGACTGACCCCATAGTCCGAGGGACCAGATCCCCCACGCCAGAATGGCCTTCACCGCCACACCTGGTAACCTGGGTCCTGGGGGGATGGGTGGGGGAGGGAAACTCCATCCCTATGCATCCACAAACTGCAGAGGTGAGAGCTGGGGTCAGAGACCCCACATGCCAGGACAGCTATCCAAAGGAAAATATCCCTTAATCATACCAGACCTCCTACAGGGGTGTCTTTTCTTACTGATAACCATTTTCAACATCATCCAAAAATAGTCCAATTCTTGACTATTTATAGGAAAGCAAATGGAATACCCTATGGAGGATAGTACCCAAATAGATCTCTGAAGTCATTGTGTAGTGAACGTTACTTTCTATACAGTGGCCCTCTCTGATTGCCAAGCCTTATTCATAAACAATTCATCTATACATTGTATATAGCCCCTCTGATATATTGCCCCTCCCCCACCCAGAGACCCTTCTACTCCCTCATCTCCCAACCCGTATTTGTTATCTTCCCCTTATTTAACCCTCTTTACCCTCAGTTCTTAACTCGTTAGGCACCAAGACCGACCTCCTGCCCCAACAGACCACCATCCAGCTCCTCAATGAAAGACACCCTCTCGATTTCCCATCTCGTGTCTTGGCAAGAAAGCACAACCAACATGCCTGCTGACTCAAGCAGTGTGGCCCCTCTCACCCCCATCAAATCGTAGACTGTTGTATGATACTGGAAGCAGCTTCAGCAAAACCCCCAGCTCAAGGACACTACAGGACCCCGAAATGCCACAAATCATATCTTAAACTCTAGAGACAAGGTCTGTTATACAAAAAAAAAGTGCCTTGGCTTTCACTTCCCATAAGAATAGCTCAGAAGACCTAATTGAGAGGCCTATATTGCCTATGTAAGCTTAATACCTTTATAATAATGCACCTTAAGATATGTATTCCTAAACATACAGATAGCCTCCCCCATCACTTCTTTTCTTCAAATACCTTTTGTTTTTTCCTTTTGTTTTTTTTAATTTACTTTTTTATCTCACTTTTATCTATTTGTTCTATTTTTTATATAAACATATTTTCTCTATCCTCACCAGTTTTGGTGCTGCTTGGTACAATAACCAAAAAAAAACATCTTGCCTGGGATAAAAGCTCAGACCACACCAAAGATACTGTGTGTGTAGCCTGTCACCCTTACCCAGAATAGCAACAGCAATACAAAAGGACACCATATGTTTTTGTATAGGCACAGTATATAAGGGGAAATCATGGACTCAGACACAAGACCTTATTTTCTAAGAACAAGAACTCACACTTTTTATACAAGGGTGCCTCCCATTCTGGACATACGTCATGTGGATACAACTCAGTCTCCACGAGATTGGACAATGTTAGTTCATTCTCAAACCCCAGATCCCAGATGGAGAACTGAAACAACTCCCTGCAACAACACCAGGAACTAAGCTCCATTGGGAGATTTACTTATGCCAGTGTTAATATGACAACGAGGACAGCAAGGAAATGACAACTTGACCTAAGACCAGGAGGTCCTATCACATCACCTAACACTAAGTGGAAATCAGAAGATGTATTGTCCTTTGAAGTATGAGAAATAAGAATGCTAACTACAGAAAACTGACTTTGACAACTGTGACTAGGCAGAACTTACCTTGAGACAATTAAGTAAAATCCTACCCTAGGCTGTAGCCCAGGACTCTTACAAAAATCAAAATTTCTTAGTACAGAGGCCCAATTTTGACAACAGAGACTGAGAGGAACCTTTGGAACCATAATTTCCTAGACTACGGCTTCAGGGACAAGCAAAAAATTGGAGCACATGATACAGAAAACTGAACACACTAACAATGATGAACAGAACCTCTAAAACCATAAGGACTCTATGCTAGGCCTTGACCTAAGACCTTCGCAAATACCAAGATTGCTAGCTACAGTGGCCTGATTTTCTCATCCTCAACCAAGAGAAAAGTTTCCTGACATCACAAGAAAAACAAACAAACAAACAAACAAAAACCCTGGGATATGGCAATGAGTATGTATGGAGCCAGTGGTTGTTCCCATGACAATATGCCTCAAGAGTGGAGAAACCCTGAATCTCTTGGGCCAAGGGAATTTCCTTCCTTCCCCAATACTTACTGTGCCTATGGAAAAAAAAAGTGGGGAGAACACCAAACCCTACCACTCCCACATTCCTTTTTCTTGTTTTGTTTGTTTTGTTTTGGTTTTGATATTATTTTCCTTCTCCTTTTTCTTCCACTTTTTTCCTTCTCTTTCGCTCTTGTGGATATTATTTGGTGATATATTTTTTTTAGTATTGATACCAAATTTTTCTTCTCTTTTCCTTAACCTTTTTATCTCCAACAGAATAGCACAACTTGAATCATTCAGCCTCATAAATTGAGGGGGGGGAAATGATAATACCAGGACCAGTCATATAAACATGTAGTGCAAATAAAAAATGACCAGACTGGAACACCAAACCCAAAGTCAATGACAGAATAGATACCCAATCTACAACAAGCTGTAAAGTGGAGACTAGTTACACTAGTATTCTGGGGGGTAAAAGAGGGAGATATGGGAGACATACTGGGAACAGGAGGGGAGGGAGGATAACTTTGGTGGTGGGAATGCCCTTCATTCATTGTCACTCTGTACCGTAAATAATTCTGTGTAATGCACTTCAGTTACAATAAAAAAAAAGATGTTTCATCGGGGCTGGAGAGATAGCATGGAGGTAGTATATTTGCCTTGCATGCAGAATGATGGTGTTTCGAATCCCGGCATCCCGTATTGTTCTCCGAGCTGGCCAGGAGCAATTTCTGAGTGTAGAGCCAGGAGTAACCCCTGAGCACTGCTGGGTGTGATCCCAAAATAAAACAAAACAAGCAAAAAAAAGATGTTCCATCAGTAGAATATATGCCTTGCATATGTGAGGCCTTGGTTTTGACCTACAACACAGTAAAAATAACTAGGAGGACGTAAATTCTGTATTCTCATAATTGAATATTTTATATGTTAAAGATATAATATGATGTATGGATAAAAGTCCAGCTAGATATTCTTGGTGACATGTTCAATTCATTAAATTTTTGTAGCATATTCCTAAAAAATAGTTCTTCTCTGGGAGAAGGGAAAAAAAGTTCTTCTCTGGATATATTTTAAGCACACATAAAATTAAGCACTCACCACACAGATAAATACCTGTGTGTACACACGGTGTGCATGTATCAGAACATATACACATATTGTTCATATTGTTATACATATGCAGTTATAAACATATCTATCTTTTGATAAAAATAGAGGAAAATGGGGCCGGAGTGATAGCGCAGCCATAGGGCTTTTAACTGGCAGGCGGCTAATCCAAGAGGAAGCTCAGTTCGATCCCTGGTGTCCGATATGGTCCCCCAAGCCAGGAATGATTTCTGAGCGCATATCCAGGAGTAACCCCTAAGCATCACTGGGTGTGGCCCAAAAACCAAAAAAAAAAAAAAAAAAAGGAAAAAATAATGTTCATGTTCATTTAGAAAATGCCTTCTTTTTAGATGCATACTCAGTATTTAATGAAACAATATCATAGTGTCTGTAATTTTCACTTGAGTTCTAAAGCAAAAATACAGATAAAGTATGGCATGGCAAACTTTTTTTCAAATGATGGACTTTAAAAATTATATTAGTTTATCTTAGCTTTTATAAGTTGAACATTTTTCATTACATATTTAAAAAGAGACATTTAAGAGGAATTTTGAATCTACTTTTACTTATCCTATTAATGTCCTGAATAATTTTATTCAAACAATGGTAAATCAGTAAGTAATCTATCATATTTCTGAAGTGTTGCAACATGCTTTCTGATTCAAATCCCCAATAATAGCTCTCTTCCTAGTTGCATGGAGCCAGGTTTTCCTTAAGGGAGAAAGAATACATGTTATGTGTTTGTTTAGAAGAGACAGACAGAGAGACAGAAAGGGACAGAAAGACAAAGAAAGAGACAGACACAGACATAGAGTGACAGAAACACAGAGAGTGAGAGAAAGAAAGAGAACACTGAATACTCCATTTTCTATGAAGAGCTCTAACCACATAGTGAGAAACCCTACCCTCTGCAATTAATTTGAACCAAACTATTTGGTTTGAATTTGGAGAGAATGCAAATATTCAAGTCATATACAAAATATTTGAGAAGCTTAACAAAAGACATAGTCATATTCAAATAATCTGGAATGAAATTCTGCATTTATAACAAATATCTACTGGCACTCAATCCTTGCTATTCTACTCTACATATCTTTGAACCTTAGAGTTTATTTCTACTTCATTCACTGTCTTTGGGTCATCTTAATGTAATTTTGGCCTCAATAGTCATTAACTGCTAAGTAGTTCCTAGTGTTTCCCCTTCTTGGATATGTTTTGAAAAAATATCATCCCAAAGGTGTCTTAAGACAATGTAATTTCACAGTTCTTTCATTTCCCGAAAGTATTCTTCTGTCTCTTTTCTTTTAGCTTAGTGAATCCATACTCAACTTTTAGAGTTCAGGTGAAATTTTATTTTCTCTGAGCAGCTTTTTCTGACCTTTTAGGTCAGGTACTGTAAAATGCTCTTGTGGTACTCTGTTTTTCTGGCATAATGTACGTCAGTATCATGATGACATACATAATTATATGAGGCCTCTACAATTCACTTGGCTCTCTGAAACCACTCTTCAAAAGAGTGAGGGGTCAGGGACTGTGTTTTCCATGTTTCTCTAGCTTTGTTGCCTAGAATACAGTCCAGCACATAATCAAAATGTCTTTGTCATGTGAATAAGTTGATAATCTAGCTTTGTTCCCAGGTATCCTACTGATGTCTTGCACACTGCCTGCCACATAAAATACAGTTCCAAGTTGTTCACTAAGTCAAATACCCAAGAAGTTCTTTCTATTTGTGCAGTGACAGTGAAGTGACAGAGCACACATGTCTGGTTTACAGTCAGAGTGGCCACGCTAGTGAGGACATTGAAGGAGATAGTTGAATGGGAAATAAGAAAGGCACCTCGTATGAATATTCTAACCACCCTTGTCTTTGTTCTTTTCTAATTACATGCTCACCTCATTTTCTTTTCCCCCTGCAACCGAGGAGTCATTTTGACAGCTTCTGACTAGCTGACACCAGCAAGGACAGGTTCTCTTGAGGTCTCTCTTCATCATGTCAAAGCTCTGCAGGGAAAGCAGCAGGTTGGGACTTTTGGGGTCAAGGTTCTACCCCCATCCACTCTCTTACTCTCCACGAAGAGGACATAGATTACAAAGCATTCTCTTAGTAATCTTGGCCTTATGACTTGAACTTTGTTGTCAAGTATAACTGTGGATTACCTGAAAGTAAAATTGTGTGAAAATTGACATTTCTATATGTATGTTGCATGAATACACTGGGTCCATGATTGCTGGTTTGCAGCGTGTGCAAACATTTTCCTGAACATTCTGATCACTGGTTTCCCAAACAAACCTATGGCCATAGTGACAATCATCCATTTTTTATATTTATAACATTAGGTCTCTGTATAAAGCAAGTCATTAGTGTCTGTTATAAGAGTATAATGCTGAACTTGAAAGATACTTTTCTTGCTCCAAGGAGAGCTTGTCTCTTTGTGGGTGGGTTGGGGCGGGAAGAAGAAGGCACACTGGTTTGATGCTCTTTCTAGACTGTCTTTTGAGACAGGCTTTCGGGAGTCTTGAATAGGTATTATTGAAACGAGCCAACCATTACTGGGCAGCTCTTACATGGCATATAAGTACTCTAAATCAACTCTTTCCTTTGTACCTGACAACAAATATTTTAAGAATGAAATATTAGTACACTCATTATAGCTGAAGAAACTGGGAACCATCGAAATTCAATAAGATTCCCCGGGCCTACCAAATATGTTTTAAGGTCTAGAGTCATACTCAAGACGTTGTATTCTAGAGCTCACACCATCAATTAAGTACTTAGCTCCCATATCATTCTCAGTCTCTTTCTTAAATGTTGACCTTTCTATCCATCTACTTATTTTTTTTTTCACATTTTCAGGGAAATCAGAGTTGACTCTCTAGGTTACATTGGACTTCACTTTTCCCCCTTCTCTTTGTCTTCCTGTATACAAAAGGATCTACACCAAATGCAGTTCTTGAACTAAGAAGAATTCATTTTTTAAATGTGTCTGTGATATTCTTACAGGATATTAGTGCTTGCTCAACGGTATGGTAGTACTTAGTGGGTGATTATAATAATTATGCAAAGCAAACAAATTAGCCAAGTTAACTTCTCACTAAAGCTCATTTCAATGAGGTGTACAAGAGAAAATGAACTTCCCACTTATTGTTCAGCCAAATGGGAATTCTAAAAGGGAAAGACCAGTCTAACGAAGATAATTAAAAAGGACACCACCCAGACATCACACTTAAAATATACATGCACGTGTACACACACCAGTACTATTTAAGACCTAGGTTAAAAAAAAATAGCATGGACTGAAGACCGATTTTGAGGTGGCTCATTTTAACGAAAAGCAGTGAAAACTTGTGATTGAGAACTGCAATAGCACCTTTAAAATGCTCATATTTCAGAAATAATGAGCTACTTTGCAAGATGACAGATTTAAATGGTGAAGCATAAGCTTCCAAATACTTGCTGTCTAGGCAAGCTACTGATATTTCTACAAATGGGGTTTTTCATAGTCTGGGGGGAATTGGGAAGGTACATGGAGTACTTCTCCATTTTAACAAGCACTTTATATTGCAAAGTTCTTCATAATCACTTTTAATAATTGTTCCTTCCAACAGCTCTGTTATTCCCTTTTCATAAATGCAGTCACTGGTGTACATAGAATAAAGAGGATAATTTGAAGCCCGTGTCTCAGTTAATGTCAGGATCTTAATGATCTTATTAAGCTAAATGTAGAGGATGTCCAAGTCACCCTGGAAGGTGTTTTTAGGAGGGAATCCATCATGAGATTCAGTGATGTACACACAGACTTAACTGAACCTGTGCTGGAGGGACCACTCCCCATTTAGCAGGCTTCACTGGTCTCTGTTGGTAGATCACTGGTAGCAGAATTCTAACCGAAGAGCTATATTGACTCCAGTCTTCTTTATCAACTAGCACAGAACTCCCGGACATGCTGTATTTTTTTCTGTGTATTGTGCTTTATTTTTTTAATACTGTTTATTGTGATCAACATGAATTACAAGTTTTTCACAGTAATATTTAAAGTACATAGTGACATTCAATCGGGGGTATTGTCCTCCCTCCAACCTTGTTCCCAGTATCCCCCTTCTTTGCCCCAGGGCTGCTAGTATAACTGGTCCCCTCTGTGTATAGCTTGTTGAAGATTGGGTATCAATTCTGTTGTTGTTGACTTTGGGTTTGGTATTTAAGTCTGATCATTTTTTATTATTTACTCAATGTTTTTACGACTGTTTGGGAATGCTGTATTTTGAAAAAAAATATTTATTTTTTCAGGAGCAACTGTTTATAGCACAATACAGAGAATCTATTTCAAATACTTGTTAATCCCAAGGTGACTTAGTAAACTCTGCTTCTATATCTTGCTCCCCAATTCTTGTAATCCAGTCATGCTCACAGTTTTGTGAGTGTTTTAACAGTCCCTAGTCAGATACAGTTTCTTTTGTCAATGAAGAGGTTAATTTGTTTTAAAGATAGATGCCACAAATTCTGAGATATATTTGTATAAATTTTGCAAGTCAACCGAAAGCCTGGTGACATCATCTTCTCTGAGAAATTCTAAAGAGGAGCTTCTCTTCTGATTTGTACCCCCTTGAGTTGATGATATTCAGGCTTCCAACTTACTTCAATTCACTTCCAATTCACATTCAATGCTTGTTTGAATGTTTACTTTTTTGCAGGTTCTACTGTTGCATCTAGGAATATTATATTATATATTTTAGGCTTTGTTATTTTATGTTTGACTTATCTGATTGAGTGTCAGCTCCCCAAAAGACAGGTTGCAACCCAAGTTTCTCTAAGGTTTTCCTAGCATGGTTCAGCACTATTTTTTTCATATAGTGAAAGATTAATGGTAATAGCCAGTCAACTGAATTATGTAAGTAAATTCCAGTGCAAACCACTAGTGGACTATTTTCTGACAAGCCAAAGAGGGAGGTTGAGGATGTATCTTGTTTTCTATATGAATATTTATTCCATTTCCTGATGCCTTCATTTACATCATAAAACAGACTAAAATGCATCTTTTGGCTCCAATTATTACCTGGCATACATTATCCTTTTTTTTCTTCCTTTTTTACTGACCTTCTGTGTAGCTTTTAAATTTGCACAGATCTGTGATAAGACAGGGAATTCTGCCACTCCTTGACAGATATTCTGTCATCCTGCACATATCATAAAGACAGAAGAGGCAGGAGAAATTAACAATGTCACCTCCAACGTCAAACTCAGTTAACAATCCTTTCCTGCTCATTTTCATACTTCACTTAGTTCAAAGTTTTTACTATTGTCTCCTTTTCTTAAACTAAAAAGCATGTCTGCATTGGGAAGAAAGGATGACAGGAGATTCAGCCAATGAGGAAAAAAGACCTGATGGGGGAGAAGTGTATAAAAATTTGTGACCTATGATTGCCCTATTTTATTATAGGAAGTGATTTCAAAGATTATTATCTATTATTTGAAAACAAGGCTGCAATCCAAAAATTAAGTATTTTATCCTGGTCTCCTCACAAGTCAGCTGGAGACTTTGACTCTTCTTTTGAGGGGTGACCTTTCAGATGATTACTCTGATTCATCCACATAAAATCCTCTGTGAGGAACATTCTGGATACTGCCTAAATCTATTAAACAGCCTCTGGGGAGACGTAGACCACAGTAGTTTGAGTATAAGACTTGGAGTTAGCTCACTCTAGATTTTTTGAAGATAAGACTCTTGAAATAACCTTGAGCAAGATATATTCATCCTTTATGCATCTTTTACTTCCTCTATAAAATAAAGACAGTAATATTGTCCATAGGGTTGTGGTGTAAATTAAATGAGCTAATGGTCCACAATCTGGATACTATGAGGTTCAAATCATGGCTATTACTATCACACATACACCATTTAACAATATTTTGATGCACAGGGATGAGTTCTTTGGCAGAGAGAAATTCAAAGGCACATGTTTTTGCATCTCTGAAGTAGCCATTGGTGACCTGTTAAGCTAGGACATTACCCACTACAGCATTTTTCAATTGGTGTCTACACAAGTATGTACTGGGCTCCTACCTCCTCAATCCCATCAGCTGTGCTAAATGATTTAAAATACAGAGGTGATTTAAGTCTGATTTCTATTCTTGAAATCATCGTACAGAGAAGTAACTATATTAGATTGATAAGGTTGACAGTAGGCATACCTACAAGGTATATCAGAGAAAAGATTGAGCCTACCAAATGGATTTTAGTGAGTCAGAGTGACCTTTAAATAACTGGATTATATTTGTTTTATTTCTAAGGTTTTTCTATGATAGGCTTATGATGAAATAACATCAGGAAAATCTGCCCTCTCCTAATATGTGCAAACAAATTCAGAAATGACATATTGCAAAGGTAGGTCATATCTGATTTAACATGCTCTGCTTCCACCTAAGAAGTCAGCCCTTGCCTTGTTTTCTTTGCTTCCTCTTTCCCTGGGGACTGCCTAGGAGGTTTGCATAGAGAAGTGATGGATGCTTCAAGACCATTCACTCTCACAAGGATTCTTTGTGAAGGACAATAAAGGGGAGTTTCCTGGTGGGTTTAATTTACAGTTTTTGCTGATGAGTGAACTCAGGTAGTTCTGGGAGTTGATGAAAAAAAAATCATGCAGTATTTAACATACTTGCACTTATTAGAATGAAAAGAAAGTTTTATGTTAAAAATAAAATGAAATGTATCTTTTGGGAGTTGAGGACAAATGTCATTAGGTTGTGTCAAAAAGGTCAGAGCCTTGTATTGCCAAATAGTATGAAATTCAGGGATAGTCTGCAGTGGCAGTAAGCTTGCACTTGACCTCATTTAGCGACATTGGGGGGTTGAGACTTGGGAGGTTTTGGTAGGGTATTATGTGAGCTGATGCTCACTGTTCAGTTCCTCATAAGTTTCCTTTTGTGTGTGTAGATTTTGTATATATTTAATGAATAAAACTTAATATTCATTTACTTTATATATAATACAATAATTATTAATGGGCTTATGTAGAGATCACACATAAAATAAAAACAAATATAAAACTGCATTACAAAATGGAACAAAAGCAAGCTAACGATAAAATGATTAAAGTGGACATGACTTAATATTTTTATAATTTTAAAGTGTAACACATATATCTAGAAAAATATGATATGTATCCCTTTGGGGCCCTTAAGATAAATGCCAACAAGTAAAATTGCTGAATAATATGAAAGATTGTTTCCTGGTGTTTAGAGAGTGTTCATATTGTTTTCCCAAAAATACTAGATCTGTTGACATTCCCACCAGCAGTAAAAGAGGATTACTTTTTCCTCATATCCAGCAGTGGTTGTTTATATATGTTTGCATTTTATTTTTAACATGAGAGCATTTTGTTATTTGGATCTGCATTGCATGATGTGAGAACCTGTTTTTTAGCATCTGAAAATCTTCAAAACATATTCATCTCTTCTGCATGGTGACTCAGTGGTACTTCTTCATCTAGTTTGTTCTCCTTCTTCCTTGCTTATTTCTCTACCATTCATTTGATGTCTGTGACAGATTAGAAGAACGATTTCTTTCAAACCATCAAGAACTTATCACTTTGAACCAAGCTTTTCTCCATTGTAAAGTCTCCTCCTGCCTCTGTCCTCCCATCACTTGCTCTCTATCTTTACCCTAGATCTATTTAGCATTTAGCAGAGTCCTACATACATGGAAACATTCAGTAAATACTTTTGATGTTAGACAAGAAACCACAACTTGACAATAGACAAAGAGGTGTAATAGAAAGATAGTGTCACAAAGCCCAGGGGGTAACATGAATTCCAGTTCCAACAAAATTAACTGAAGCATCTTTTTCATCTACTCTACCTAAGTCTTTTTTTTTCTTTTTGGTTTTTGGGCCACACCCCTTTGATGCTCAGGTGTTACTCCTGGCATGTCGCCCCTGGCATGGGGGGACCATATGGGATGGGATGCCGGGGGATCGAACCACGGTCCTTCCTTGGCTAGCGCTTGCAAGGCAGGCACCTTACCTCTAGTGCCACCTCGCCGGCCCCTACTCTACCTAATTCTAATGAAAAAGCGCTTCACTTTAAAAGATTAAAGTCTTCTCTTTGCCTCCTTGATTTATTTTTTTCTTCATACCCTTTTGTTTGTATGTATCTCTCTATGCTGTAATTGTGGGACAGTAATCTCTGCAGTTGCTAATTGTGCCTTCATGGATCTACAATACTTCTCAAGGCCTTGGAAGAGGACTGTTCCCTTGACATGTTTATATTTTTGACACATTTTGTACTCTTTCTCTCTTGGGAGGGTCTGGAATATGTAGATAGGAATGCTTCTGTGCACAACAGTCTTTCTCAACAGAGGATCTTGCAGCTAACAATTAGAATGAGGCTTCCAAAAGCTGCTTGGTGACTTGTGAGTACCAAGGGTAGAGTAATTCGGGGGGGTCGGGAGGGTAGGTATAGTGGAGAATGGGAAGGCACATGAAATGTGGTCCCAGGTACTGACTTTAAGTTATTCTCACAGACCCCATGTGTTTCTACTATCCCCAACATAGCAAAGCTCTATATTATCTTTGACCCCAAGACTACTCTAGGCTCAGTCCATTCTGTATCTGATATTTTCACTCAGTGCCCTATTTCCAGGATAGAATTGTCCAAATTCCCTCACCACTTCAGCCAACAATAGCCCTGCTGTTCTCTGTTTGCTTCTCACTGCCACATATTCCACATTCCTTGCCACCTGCTTTGTTTAGCCTTTTGAAAGTTCATGCCCATTGCACTGTCTTATACAAGTTTTTCATTTCAGCTGTCCTGTTTATCAATCCACTATCTCTGGAAGAATAAACAGCCTTTCCATATGCCAGTCATCTGGTCAAGGACCTTCTATGACTCTCACTGCCTTTGGAACAGGCCCTCAAGGATTGTTGCTGATTGATGGATTCTTCTGTAAACTCTGCATGGGGCCTGTGTTTACAAGGTCCTGACACAGCTTTTAATGACCAGTCACATTAATCTCTCTCTCTGAAAAGGTCTTTGGAGATATTTAATGTGCAGACTGTGTATCTTTCAAGAAGACGGGTTTGCCTGAGAGGTGGAAGTAAATCCAGAGGAAACCATTGAGTTTAAACAACACTCTGAATGACATGCCTTCTTTGGGGATATTTCTCCAAACTGTTCAGCTTACTTGAAAGTGGAGTCTGCCTTCATTTTTAGCATCATTTCAAATTTGAATGCTGTTGGTGTCTCAGAGCACCGCAATGTTCCTTGTGACAGCTAGAGCAAAGTCTAATTATGGAAAGATAAATATGAGTTCCAACTTCTTGCTTTTCCCCAGGATGTCACAACCCTAAATGCTTCGTGAGTTCGAATTTTTGTGAGTCACTATTATTGCGCAGGAAAAAAAAAGTTTATATTATTAAATCTACTCTTAGTGTACAATTTCTTCAGAGACCTAGAGCTCTTCTTGCCTTTACAAATTTAAAGAAATTGGATAAAGAGACAATAACCTGCGCTTTCTTGGAGACACTGGATATTTTGATCTATTTTTACTGCAGCCTATTTCCAAGGGCAACACAGTTCTGATTTTTTTAATCAAATGGTGTGAATCAAAGTTGCTGCCTGACCTCCGGAGCAGATACCAGGGGATGTCAATGGCAGCTGTGAATAGGCTGAATGCCAAAAAGGAGTTGCCTTGGTCTAACTCTTGGAAAATAACTCTAACCTGAGGAAACAGTCTACCATCTCAGAGTACAGTGTGTGTGTGTGTGTGTGTGTGTGTGTGTGTGTGTGATTTTACATACTGTCACTCTTTTCTGGGTACCAGTGAAATCTGAACTGAATGATTACTGTGCCTAGTTTAGGCAATGTTAGATAATGACCCCAATTCCTTTTTTATTTTATTTTTTGAGGGGAGTCATATCCAGCAGTACTTAGTAGCTACTCCTGGCTCTGTGCACAGAAATAGCTCTTGACTCAGAGACCAAATCGGATGTCTGGGATATAACCCACGTCCATCCTGGGTCAGCCTTGTGCAAGGCAAGCACCCTATCACTGTGCTACCACTCTGGCCCAACCCCAACTTCTTACAGCTCTGAACTCCACCACTATTGAGTATCGTAGGTAACTATCCCTCTCAAGTCTCCTTGCAAAAGTGAAGCAAAGGGACATTGAAAGGAGATCACATTTGCATTTGTTTTTCTGACAGCTTAGATAACCATCAGCAATGTAATAAATTAAATTCTTACTGACACCTATTATAATCAGAATTGCCATTTGTTTGAAATAGGACTTGCGAGTTGCAATCTCTTGCAATTCAGGGCATTGGATAGGCAATGTAACGAAAACACCTAGTTATTAATTGATTAATAAAAATTAGAAAAGTACATTGTCTGCTTTGTAAAAAATTCTCCTTTCCCTTAAGACTTAGGCCCATTGTGTATACTTACAGCTAATACCCAATCAGATAGAAATTAAAATTACTTGTTTATCATTCAGCTTCTCTTCAAGTTGATTGTCTACATACAGTAATATCTGGTACATAACATGTCTCCTAGATAAATGTATTGAATGAATAAATAAATAACATTTCAAAGGTTAACCATTTGGTACTTCTCTTTTGGCCAATAATCTTTCTATGTTAACTCCTGTAATACCATGACTTTCATAATCTCTCTCTCTCTCTTAGACTTTGTACAATTTCTATAGGACAGCACATTGCCATAATTAAGGTTTAGGGCTTAATTAAAAAAAATTTCCCTTCAATTCCAGGATGGTGGAGAAAAAGGACAAATTAAAACAACACAGTTAAACCAGTAATGCTCACCCCTACTTGGAAAGAAACAGAAGTGAATTTGGGAGAGATCTCAATATTAAGGGCTGGACGTACTAAGACTGGTGGTGTGGACAGTGAATGGTGAGGCAGGAATTGAATAACTCAGATAAAAAGCATGAAAATTTCTGAGAACTAAGTTTTCTCTTATTAAAGACAGGTAGGGTGGGTATATCATATATTAAGGCAGTGTTTCCTAACCATTTTCTAACTATGCCAAGTTCTAGACTTGTTTCCTTACCGTGTGTACCTTATTCTATTAGTTGTTTGTCCGGTCTCATGTTGTAGCCTTCTATTTTCCATTATTATTTTTCCCATGACACCTTTAAAATATTTTGACTCCTATTAAGGAATAGGAGAGTCACCAATGTTAAGAGACATTTTTTGAGATACACCAATGAAGCTAGCCTGTGATAAAAGCTTTTGGTAATTAATTATTTACCTTCTGCCCTGGTGAATAATTTAGCTCTCAACCAAGAGTAAAACTGAGGAAGGAAAAAGATGGTTAATTGACACTCTCAAAAATATTTAAAATTAAATCAATTTAGTATCTTATTCATTTGAACGCCACCAAAATAAGTTTCCTATTCCCTGTTCTAGCTAGAAAGATTGAAAGAGAAATAAAAACATTCAAAGAAAAATTTTAAGGAGATGCTTGAGTCTCCATATCTAACTATAAGAAATGAATCATGGTCATTTTTTAGGAAGTATAATTTTAAATTTAAATTGTATTATAAAAAGCAACTTAGAAAAAAATTCTAGCAGCTTCTGTTGTAATTATCAAAAAAAACCTTGGCTTTCCTAAACTAAATAACCTGCTCTTTTCTAGTAAATATCCCCCAAATTTTCTAATGTTATATACAAAAGTAGAATGGTGATATGTGAATATATGACTTCCAAACCTTAACCCTGATGTCTACGTTCCAAATGGAAACTTTAAGAGCAAAAGGTGCTTACTACTGAGTTCTCCCAACTGCCCCGTATATCCTCCTAAGTGAAATGAGAGAAGAGCCTGCTGAGGTTGAATTCTTAATTTCAGTCTGGGGTGTTTTCAGAAAATTCTTAATAGGACTTTTGAATTCATGTTCCTAAAGAGACTTTTTATATCCTGCTGAGGTGTAGGAAGTAGCTTTCTTATCCACTGGATACCTAAGAGAGAGGGCAGAAGGCCTGCTGTGCACAATCTCAGATGTTGGAATAATCACTCATTTTAGCATGCAATCCAGCCAGCAATCTGATGTTTAAGACCTCAGTGTTACCAAAAAAAAAAAAATCATTTTCTATGGACTTTATTCTGTATGTAAAGAGGGCAGATTTTGTAGTTGGGTTTTTACTTTGCTTGAAAATGGTGAGTTAACTTAAAAATTATGTAATAATGCTTGTTCTTTGAGAGATCTAATATTACTATGAAGACTCTTTAGTCTATTTTACATTAATTTGGCACATTTTAGGGTTTTGTTTTGTTTTGTTTTTGTTTGTGGGTCATACCTGGCAGAGCTCAGGTGTTACTCCTGGCTATGTGCTCAGAAATTGCTCCTGGCAGGCTCAGGAGACCATATGGGATGCTGGGGATTAAACCCGGTCAGTCCCTAGTTGGCCATGTGCAAGGCCAAATTCTGCTGTGCTATCGCTCTGGCTCCCATATTTTAGTTTTAATGTTAATATGTGGTCTGCTTTCACTGTCCTGTTTTTTTATCTCTCCATCCCTTTTTACTTCTAGGACACCCACTTTTGATGAATTATTTGCAAATAAAATTTGCTTGTTCAGTGTAATGTACTTTGACAATCACTTTTGTTCAATCACACCAGTATACCAAATAAAATATAGAAAATTTGTCTTCACCTCTTTTGCTCCTTTGTAATAGACACCACTGATGACATTTGACACTGGACTTTTAAAAAATAAAATATATTAATAAATAATTCTGCATTGATATATTTGTGGAGGATTCCTTTATAGTGCTGTATAGTGTTTCTTTGTATGACTATATAAGGAAATTTAGCTAGCAGTGCTCATGTTGAGTAAGTTATTGTCTGTGTCCAGTTTTTTTAATATTATGCAGACTATCACAACTATGTGTTTGTCTACAAAGAGTTTTGTGTTTTCTATGTAAAAACCTGGAAATAAAATTGCTATATCATAGGATAAAGGTAAACTTGTTGAAAGCTGACAAACATTTCTTCAAAGGCTTTGAATGATTTTGTTTCCAACAACATGAGAGCTCATACTACTCCAAATCTACAACAACATTTGCTATTACCTATTATTAAAATTTATGTTTTAGGCCAGAGCAATGATAGCACAGCAGTAGGGTATTTGCCTTGCATGTGGCCAACAGAGGACGAACCCCAATTCAATTCCTGGCATCCTATATGGTCTCTAGAGCCTGCCAGGATTGATTTCTGAGCACAGAGCCAGGAATAAACCCTGAGAGCTTACTGCTGTGACCCCCAAACCAAAAATAAAACAAACAAAAATAAAATTGTTTTTTTAAATTCTTTTGGTGCTTATTAAATTTTTTATTTTTGAAATTAGCATATCTCTAATGACTAACCATATAGAATATATTTTCATATTTATTGGTCATTTGTGCATCTTTTTAAAAGAAATATCTATTTAAAGGTTATATCCAACTATTTTTGCATGAAATATTATATGAAAAATAAGTAGGAACATTTAGTGTATTTATGATATAAAAGTTTTGCATGAGTTGTAAAATACTTGCATATATATTTTTGTATCAGACTTGCTTTTTCTTTAAAATTTTTATTGAATTAATATGATTTAAAATGTGATTGATAATTGAACATTGAGCAATGTTATGATATTCATTTCTTCAGTGTACATTTTCTGCCACCAATATCCTCAGTTCTATCTGTAGCTGACACTTTTCTTCTCTCTTGCTCTTTCTTCTTTCTTTCTTTCTTTCTTTCTTTCTTTCTTTCTTTCTTTCTTTCTTTCTTTCTTTCTTTTCTTCCTTCTTCCTTCCTTTTCCTTTCTTCTTTCTTTCTTTCTTTCTTTCTTTCTTTCTTTCTTTCTTTCTTTCTTTCTTCTCTTCTTTCTTTCTTTCTTTCTTTTCTTCTTTCCTTTCTTCCTTCCTTTCTTCCTTCCTTTCCTTTTCCTTTTTCTTCCTTCCTTCTTCCTTTCTTTCTTTTTCTTTTTCTTTTCTTTCTTTCTCTTCTTCCTTCTTTCCTTCTCTTTCCTTTTCTTTCTTTTTTCCTTCTTTCTTTCTTTTCTTTTTTCCTTCCTTCCTTCCTTTCCTTCTTTTTTCTTTCTTTCTTCTTTATTTTCTTTTTTCTTTCTTCTTTTCTTTCTTTCTTTTTTTTTCTTCTTTCTTTCTTCTTTTCTTTCTTTCTTTCTTTTTCTTTTTCTTTCTTTCTTTCTTTCTTCCTTCCTTCCTTCCTTCCTTCCTTCCTTCCTTCCTTCCTTCCTTCCTTCCTTCCTTCCTTCCTTCCTTCCTCCTTTCTTTCTTTTTCTTTCTTTCTTTCTTTCTTTCTTTCTCTCACTCTCTCTCTCTGCACTTACCACCTTTTTCCATTTAGTCACTGTAGTTTGCAATACAGTTTCAGAAAGTGTATCATGCTTATCATTTTATCTCCTTTCAGCAGAGTTCTTGTACAAGGGGATTATTTCCAGCTATGATTATTGGACTTGCTTTTTCATTTAGTTTTTCTTGTCTCTCAAAAACTAAATATTTTTGAGGGAAGTCCAGTTTATTATTTTCTCTTGAGGATTATTCTTTTACTGTTTAATATAATTAATATTATATATTTAATATAATTAATTTTGTGGGTTTAAAAAAACAAAAAAAATTAATTTTGTAGGTTTCCTTTTAGAAGTTAATAGTTTTTACTATTTTTTGTGGGGGAAGACCACACCCAGTATTGCTAAGGGCTTACTCCATGCTCTGCATTCAGGATTCACTCCTGAAAGAATTTAGTGTGCTAGATATTACAATAGTGCTGTTATATTTTTTAAGCATAAGATTTTAGACTATTTTAAATGGATTGAATGGGATACTCTTTGTCTCCCTCTCTCATACCCACTTGGGTTTTTTTGTTTGTTTGTTTTTTGTTTTAACTTTTCATACACTTTTATTTTCTCCTTTCTACCATAATAATATGATAACCAAATTTAGACTTAACTGGAGGGTCTGTAAAGACAGGTTTATCTAGACCACTCACAGGCAAAGCAAATGCTGCTTCTTGAAATGGCCCTACCATAGATACTCTGATCATCCAACCCAAGTCACCCTCTTGTCTGGCTTTATCTTCACTATACTATGTGGCCACTTCATTGAATCGCGTTCCAGACTTTAACTTTTCCATGGCTTTCATGACTCTTCCATGTTTTTCGCACAGAATGTGCCTGACCTTTACTGCATTGCCACCACCTTTGGGACCCTGAGCCTTCTTGTCAGCACTGTCACTCCCAGAATCTCCTCCCCCCTTTTCCCACTTTCCCGGAGCAGCTTTTCCATTTGGGAGGCATCTCCAAACCTCGGCTGATGTACATTTTCAATTGCTTATACCCACTTGTTTTTAAACCACACTCAACTATGTTTCATCTTTACTACTCAGCATAGAAATCACTCTGGTGGTGCTTGAAGACCATATGGGGAGTCAGAAATAGAAACCAAATCAGCCACATACAAGGCAAATGCCCTACCCACTGTATGATCTCTCTGCCTCTAAATGTATTTTCTTGTTTATGTGTTCAGAATGCCACAATTTTGTGCAAATAGTTTTGTAGTAGAGATTTATAAAAATACTGATTTGATACTATAATTCTATATTCCAATCTGAATAATATAATCATGATCCATTTATTTTTATGCAGAGATGCATTTGTTCTAATATAAGTAAGTTATCATTAAATAATCGTTGATTGGTTCTTTATTCTGTTGCCTCACATCTGTCATAAACCAACTAAACATGTATGCGGTGATCTCTCTCTAGATTTCTCTATCTTGCTTTATTGAGCAATGTCACTTAGAAATGTCATCTACCTGTAAGACATGAATAGCAGAGTTCATTGATTATTCTAGTTTTAAATTGAGTTTTAAAATTAGATGTTATATATTCTCCAAATTTGTTCCTTCTGTTTTGTTAGTTTTGGTTTTGTTTTGTTTTGGGGGTCGCATTTAGTAGTTCTCAGGGATTACTCCTGGATCTGTACCCAAAGGTCATCTTTCTGGTGCTTAGTGGGACATGCCTGGTAGCACCCAGTTGAACCCTGCAGGGACAGGGATTAGACACATGTCCAAAAAGTACTGAAAAAAATATATATTATTTAAAAATTTTCAGTCTTATAAGCCTTGCAAAAATTGTGAAAGGAATACCCAAATTTCTTACTGTTAAAATATGACATCATCATAAGACACAAGGAAAAAATAGCTTCCATACAATAGTCTTATCTAATACCATTTTATTGAAGTGCCACCAAGCCTTTTGCTCTTCTGGATTTCCATTCATTGTCATTTCCCTTTAGCCTGGGGATATTTTTCTGCTAGTTTTTGCAGAGTAGATATATTGAAAATAAA
This sequence comes from Suncus etruscus, assembly GCF_024139225.1. Classification (NCBI taxonomy): domain Eukaryota; kingdom Metazoa; phylum Chordata; class Mammalia; order Eulipotyphla; family Soricidae; genus Suncus; species Suncus etruscus. Next base: position 86,408,233 of record NC_064859.1, read on the forward strand.
CTATATTGACACCTTCCCATATAGAAATATCATCTTGTCTTCATTTTTCTTTTCAGGATGTAATTCTAAGAATACATTATTGTCTTGGTTTGTTTTTTGTTTACTTTTTGACAAGATACCTCTTCAGAGAAGCTAGGGAGGCCCTAAAATATCAGTGATCATTCTGGTGTTTTGTAAATACCCTCTAACTCTGAGTTATCTCTTTGCACATGTGTTTTTCTCTTTAGCAATTTATAGATTTTCCTTTGATAGATGATTTTGGCATTTTTTAACACTATTCTCTTGCACATAATCTTCTTTTGGCTGCTATTTTGTTGTTTGTTTTTGAGCTTCAACACAGATGTGCTCAGGACTAACTGCTAACTCTTTGCTTAGGGATCCATCACTCCTGGAGAATTCAAATGGACTATTTGGGGGTGTTAGAGATCAAACTGGGTCATTCATGCATATGCAAGGTAAGTGCCTTACTGCTTGACCTCAGACCCCTTCTCTTGTTTTATTATTGATCTATATTTTTTTATATATGGCTAAAATATGAGCCATTCTGGGTTGCTATATTATTTAGGGCATTCACTTTCCTCTTCATTTCCATCCAAGTGTTCAATATTAGAGTAAGCATCTATTCATTTGATTATATTGACTTTGGGTACTTAGACATGACTCTTGGCTTTCTGCTTGGGAATAGTGTCTGGCAGTACTTGGGGGACCATATGCTGCCAGGTATAGAACCTAGGCTTCTTGGATGAAAAGCATTACCTAGGACTCTAACATGTCTCTCCATTTTATAATCTTTTCACAATCCTTAGGAACTGTTGCCTTGAACTTGAGAAAGACTCCATTCACTGATGGAGAGTTTCTCTCTACTTTCTTCCCATGTCTCCAATTATTTTGACAGAGAGAGGCTGACTCGTTCATTGAAGCAGCTCAGAATTGTAATTTTCTAAGCCATCCCCTGGCACAGTTTCTCAAAGTTTTAAGAGGTTGACTGCTTTCCTCTTATGCGTGACTATTAATGGATTCTTCTGCCTACTTTTACTCCACCATGGATATAAAAAAAAGTCACAGTTTTCTCTTCAAGAAAAGATTTCCAATTTCTTTATATTTTCAATAATACAATGATTTTTTTAAAAATAGTTTTGTTCTCCAATTTTTGGTGTTGTTATTTAGTATGATAATTACTGTCCTATGGGGTTTTTTTTTAACCAGAAACATAAATTAACCAATCTATTATTATTATTGTCCATGATTTTGTTGTTTGGATTTTTTTTTAAATTTGCTACTTCTAAAATTGTACTGTTTTTCATTTTTCTCTGTTGAGATGATACTGATCAATACTGTTATAGTGTTGGTTATAAGTTTGCTTTCCTCCTCCCCTTTCCCTTCCTTCTTCCCTTCCTTCCTCCTTCCCTCCCTCCCTCCATCCCTCCCTTTTTTCTCTCCCTTCCTCTTTCCCTTCCTTCCCTCCTTCTCTCTCTTTTCTCCCTCCTCATTCCCTTCCTTCCTTCCTTCCTTCCTTCCTTCCTTCCTTCCTTCCTTCCTTCCTTCCTTCCTTCCTTCCTTCCTTCCTTCCTTCCTTCCTTCCTTCCTTCCTTCCTTCCTTCCTTCCTTCCTTCCTTCCTTCCTTCCTTCTCTCCTTGTCACCCCATCCCCATCTTCCAGTGTTATCTTACCTGATGGTAAGACCAGCCCATTTCTGGGAGGGGTCTTTGGAAGGTAACAAAAGTATTGCCTGAGGGGCATAAAGGGAATTCCAGGATTCAGCAGGAAGGAGCAGGAGAGGTTTTCAGCATGGAGGGATAGAGAAGGGTTGAGTTGCTGGGCAGCTGAAATAGGCTGCTTAAAAGTTTATGAAAGAAGCCACACTAGTTGGCTAGGGCCTTGAATAAGGCTTCATGTCTCCTGAAACCTGTCTGTGGATCATTTCTTCGTTGTTGCACTAAGCCCTTAGGATGGACTTGGATGGTGGATGGAGGCCTTTGTACTTAGGCTCAGAACCACGTGGCTCCATCCTCCATTAACCATCAGGTCATATCTTTAGGTTGTCGTGGCAGGTATTGAACTCACTTACAGGCAGGCTTCATGAGAGATAACATCTTTATTGCCCTGACCAACAGATGTGGCTGCTAACCATTTACGCATGCCATTCTTAGCTTGCCCTGCATCTTAACTCCTTTCAGTCATCTTCCCTGTGACCTCCATGCTGGCCAAGGCCAAAAACCCCCAATCCCTTAGGTCAAAGCCTTATGTAACCTTTTCACAGACCCCTCCCAGAAAATGGGAGGGTTCTAGCAGGTAAAGATAACATAATATCTATTTCCCAAGACCCCTCCCAGAAATGGGCGGGTCTCAGGTAGATACATCTAAATCCAGGGTGGGGTTACATCTCCCCCTTCTCTGAAATATAGAAGCTTTTGTAATCCTGACTCCGCCTCTAGCCAAAGGCAGTTAATATTTCCATAGCAACACATAATAAATTGAAAATTAACATACCAGCCCTTTTCAAAAATATAACATTTCTGCAAAATATACCATACACCTGTAACTTAAAATTTTCTTAATGCTTTTTTACCAAGCACTATCCCGGAACTTTCATGTTCCTAAACTTTTAAACTATTTTGGGGGAACTATTTGTTCCTAAAAACCTTCCCTACACACAAGTACTACAGCATAAATGCATAACATACATTAAAAAGCAGGCTTAATACAATTAAAATACACCATAAAACATTATACCAATGGAAATATTAACTATGGAAAACAATAAAGCACATTAAATCATAAAGAAAATGACTTAATCAAGACAAACTTAGATACAGGTGGTTAGAAATCAGATATTTTAGTTGGGCTAAGTTGTTATTACTCCCCTTTTTAAAATATTTTACACGACAAACTAACTAAAACTAATCCCATAACCAACTATGTGTATAATATGTGGTTACCTACTTAATCCTACACCTAAAAACCGTAAGTCCAGAAGCTGTTTTGTCCCATGCTGCTCTCACCACGTGGTTTACTTCCACAGTCCCAGGCCCTGCAGATGGTTTGTTTGCACCGTTTTTTTTTGCTGACCATATGGTCCCAGATCCCACAGCTGGAGATTTTTGCCACTTCTTTGCCGCAGGACCAGCACTGTTGGTTGATCACAGCTGCCTTTTCTCCCCTCTGGGCGGTACTTTGGAAGCAGGTCCTGCTGCCACAGCCGCTGCAGCTTCTTGGCCACAGCTTTTTTTGTTCAGAGTTCTAAGTGATTCAAACTAAAAGTCCAGTCCAAAATTTTTAAAGTCAAAATCCAAATTCAAGCCAAAGGTCATACTCAGGAGTCAGTCCATTTAGGGAAGCTTTTTCTTTCTGAACCTTTTCCAATTAAGGCCCTCCATCAGTTTCAGAGGAGGCCGAGGTTTTTGTAAAAAGGATTTTTGGCAACAAAGTTTCACTTTTGGGCCTTGAATGGGAGTGATATGAGTTCTCACCTCCCCTGGTTTTCTGATATTATTGGCCCCAGATGGGGCCAAAATCAAACTGAAAAGCAGAAATCTCACCATATCGCTGTTTTTTGGGTCCAGGATTCAGATCCATTTTCAGGGCGCCAGGATGTTGCATTAAGCCCTTAGGATGGACTTGGATGGTGGAGGGAGGCCTTTGTACTTAGGCTCAGAACCATGTGGCTCCATCCTCCATTAACTATTAGGTCATCATCTTCAGGTGGTCGTGGAGGGTATTGAACTCACTCACAGGCAGGCTTCATGAGAGATAACATCTTTATTGCCCTGGCCAACAGATGTGGCTGCTAACCATTTACGCATGCCATTCTTAGCTTGCCCGGCATCTTAACTCCTTTCAGCCATCTTCCCTCTGTTATACTATGGGTTTGATTCTTGGCAGAAGTTCCCTCAACATAAAGGGTATATCAGTAACCACTGGTGTCATCGACTCAGATTCTATGGGAGAAATCATTGTAGTTATTACCGTACCAATTACATGGACCTTTAATAAAGGAGAAGTGATTGCCCAGATAGTAATAGTGTCTTATGTCAAATTTAGGACTTCAGATAAGACTAGGAATTGGAGGTTTTGGAAGCACAGGATCCAGGTGCTGCTCAAAACCCAATCGTGACTCCTGGTTATAAATTTAAAGATAAAACACCCCAATGATCAAACTTCACATTGGAAAGGCCTACCCTTTGATGGCATGATAGATATGGGTGCTCAGGTTACCGTAATTTCTGATAAAGAATGGCCAGAAAATTGGCCTCTTCAGGAAATCTCGTATTCACTAAAAGGAGTAGGAGGCCTGAGCTCCTGTCTGTTGAGTACGAGGACTATGATATTTTATGGCCCAGAAAATCAAAAAGCAATAATCAGACCTCACATGGGCCCATTTTCACCATCCCTGTGGGGCCGTGACCTACACAAACAATGGAAAGCAGAATTCCACATCCCATTAGCTCCAGAAGAGCCCAAACCTTCTTTTGATTTAAAAACCCAAAATTTTAGTAGGGGCCACTACCATAAAAACACCAGCACCAATAAAAATAAAATGGAAATTTGACAAACCAATTTGGACAGGTCAGTGACCCCTTAAAACTGATAAATCAAAGATGCTGACAAAATTAGTGGAGGAACAGCTAAGTTTAGGACATATTGAACCATATTTTTCTCAATGGAATTCACTTATATTCACTATAAAAAAGAAATCTGGTAAATAGAGACTTTTGATGGATCTTAGACCTGTAAATTTATCCATGATACCTATGGGTAGATTGCAGACTGGTTTACCATCACCTGTAGTTATTTCAAAGGAATGGCCACTAATTATAATTGATCTGAAAGACTGCTTCTACCATATTCCTATCCACCCAGATGATAAAAAATGTTTTGCATTCTCAGTTCCTTCTCTCAATAACACCCATCCCTACAGATGTTTCCAATGGACTATTCTCCCCCCAAGGCATGATGAATTCCCCAACAATGTGCCAGTTTTTTGTAGGTAAGGTTTTGAGCCCTGCTCATGAAAAATTTCCTCAAGCCATGATATTTCATTATACAGATGATATCTTGCTCACAATGAACAATGAAAAAGAATTACAGGATTTATACTCTTATGTTATTGACTGTTTACAAACATCAGGACTGAAAATAGCTTTAGAAAAAATACAGACAATGCCACCATATCAATATTTGGGTTTTATTTTGGACCAAACATCAATATGTCCACAAAAAATTTCTATCAAAAAAGAAAACCTCAGAATGCTTAATGATTTTCAGAGACTTTTAGGTGATGTAAATTGGCTCCACCCTGCACTAGGAATCCTGAATTCAGAGTTGTCTAATCTGTTTAAAACTTTGGAAGGTGACCCTGCTGCTTCAGATAGCCTGAGAAACTTAACAACAGCTGCCAAAAATGAATTGGACATCTTCTTTGAGCAGATTACAAAAATGGTTTCTCTTAAGATTCATCCCAGGAGAAAAGGTATTTCTGTTAATCTTCTCTACTATAGAAACTCCCACAGGGGCCTTGATGCAACAGTCAGGACCTTTGGAATAGGTGTATTTACATAACAAACAGCCCCACTCAGTTGTCCCCTACTTGCAACTGATTTCAGAGATTATTATCAAGGCAAGACTCAGATCTATATTTTTACTAGGTTTTGACCCAGCTATAATAGTTTTGCCAATACCAAAAAAGGAAATTGTGTCACTATTGCCTCTTAATGAATCTCTACAAAGGGCCCTCTCAGATTTCACAGGAGAAATATCCTCCCTTTATCCAGCAGGAAAAATTTGGGACTTTTTAAAGAAGACTCAGTTTGTTATTTCTTCAATAGTTCTGGATTCCCCTATTCCCAATGCCAAGGTTTTTTACACCGATGGATCCCAAAATGGAAAAGGAGGAATAACCAGAGACAACATTAATATGACCATAGATAGCAAAATAAATCTGCACAGAAAGTTGAATTAGCAAAGTTATTTACCTTTTAGAAAATGTATCTGAAACCATGAATATAGTTTCTGATTCTTTGTATGTGGTAAATTTATGTCATGTGATAGCCACTGCTTCCCTTAATGCTAAAATATGCCGATCATACAGGAACTTACTTAAATGATTACATTTAATCATTTAATTAATGATTATTAATTAAGTAAATTAATTTAACTGAGCCCCATCTTCATCACGCATATAGAGCCCACTCAGGGTCTTCCAGGACCGATGGCTCAAGGAAATAAAACCTGCTGACATTGCTAACAACTGCCTATATTTTAAATCACCTGTAGTGGAACATTCAGCCCTACACACAAATGTCTCGCCATTTACATGTAAATTACCAAAATTTCATGGAAGCAAGCTAGAGAAATTGTAGAAAACTGCAACATATGTGCACCGTTAACAAAAAAGACTCACATAGCAGAGCAAACCCAAGAGGCTTACAGTCTAATGAACTTTGGCAAATGGATATAACTCAAACAGATTTTATTTCTAAGAAAACCTTATCTTCATTTTGTGTGGACACTTATTCTCGGTTTATTGTGGGCAATTCCTATGTCTTCTCAAAAATCTAAGGCTGTTTGTAGTTTTCTTTTACAATATTTTTCTGTGATGTGTATTCCATATTCTATAAAAACTGATAATGGGCCAGCCTATGTTAGCAAAACTTTTGAATTTTTTTGTAAAGAATGGCAGATAAGACATGTGAAAGGAATTTCTTACAATTGTAGGGGATAGGCCATTGTAGAAAGGACTCACAGAACCTTAAAAACTCAATTACAAAAAATAGAAAAAGAGGTTTACCACCAACGGATTTGCTATCTTTGACTCTTATCACACTAAATTACTAAACTTACCCCAAGAGGAAAGTACAACTGCAGCGGAAAGACATTTAAATAATATATTCAGAGACAAGAAACAACCCATAAACCTATTTGGATCAAGGAGGATTAAAAAATGGATAGCTGGATATCTTCTCCTGAGAGGAAGTGGTTATGCCTATGTTCTTACAAGTGACAACCCTCCCAAGAAATTTTGGGTTCCATTACACCTTGTTAGAAATCGGGCTAGCACAAATGATCAGGTTCAGACTATAAACTCCCCTTCAGAGCTAAAACAGAATACTCAAGACATTAACAACAATAATATTGCTGAGGTCTCTGGGGCAGAGAACAAGAATTTAGCTATCACACACCATACATTGAGTGAGATTGATGGTAGTGATAAACCCTTACACTCTGAGATGCAATAGGAAAGACAGGAACCTGTCTTTACTGGGCTACAAAATATAGGAAACTCTTGCTACATAAAGTCAATATTGCAATGCTTGTATAATATTTCAGATTTGACTCAGTATTTTCATCAAGATCATTATAAAAAGGATATTAAGAAAAATTCAATGGGGCATGAAGGTAAATTAGCCGAAAAATTTGGTCGGCTCATCAAAATCATGGGAAATGGATTTCATAGATCTATTAACCATGAAAGCTTCAAAGTAACAATTGTTTTACTTAATGACCAGTTTGCTGGACACTATCAGCAGGATCCACACGAACTACTGATGTTTCTAATAGAGGGACTACATCAAGACTTGCTTACTGTAAATCTAATGACAGACAAAACTACACATCTTATGGAAAATGAAAATTATGAACAATTTAGCCCAGAACACCAAAAGGCTCACAAATCTATTATTTATGATCTCTTTCAAGGACAATTCAAATCTATACTATAGTGTCTCACATGCCACCAAAAGTCTGAGGCTAATGAGACATTTGTTCATTTGTCTCTGGCTGTTATATCTACAGATAAATGTACATTACAGGAATGCCTCTCTGAATTTTTTTTAAGAAGAGTTAAGGGATGACAACAAAGTTCAGTGCAACAGCTGCAAAACTAGAAGAGATTTTTTAAAGAAAACGTATTTATGGAAACTGCCACCAGTACTTATAATACACTTGAAACTTTTTGCTTTTGATGGCAAACAAATAAAATAATTGCACGCTTATATGGATTTTAGTAGAATTTAGTAGAATTCACTTCAGAGAATAAAAGCAAGATGAAGAAATACAACTTATCATCAGTGTCAAACCATTATGGTGAAGTTCACTATGGACGCTGTACTTCATTCATACTGTAAAATTGCAGCAAAACAACACTGGATCAATTTTGATGACAAGAAGATCAAAAAAGTCCCTAATACATTGGTAAAATTCACAGCAACATACATCCTGTTTTATACTTCTTAAATATCTACATTGAACACCAGATAATCATTTCACTTCCTTATTGGTTGCTATTAATGCTCTATGATTCTTTCCACAAGCATGATCAATGAATAGGATTAAAAATCATAGACCCCAATGTGTTTTCTTGTATGTCTTAATTTCATTATTGCTCTAGGTCTCAGTTAATTATGAAATCTTACAATTTAATTTAGTCAAGGTTCATCTGAAAGAAAATTTTCTCATCATATTAATGTGGTTTTACTTTCTAGATATACTCATTTAACGACTTTCACTCTTTTTATTTTAACATCATTGTTTTATTTCCCTCAATTTAGGTTTTAAGACACTGACATAATGATAATTTTTAGGTGGACTTTCTTCATAGTGCTTCTCACCTATGATTGACTATCATAGAGTTACTGTTATACTATAACTTTGTATATATATACTGTTATACACTTATAGTAGAGTTTTCCATGTTTGTATTATGAATGAAATTATCTTTCAGATCTGCTCTGCTCTGCCATTAAAAACTCTTTTTTGAACTTGAAAAGATTCATCTAAACCAGTGGTCCTCAAACTATGGCCCACAGGCCACATATTGTATTTGTATTGTATCTGTTTTGTTTCTTTATTGCAAAATAAGATATATTCAGTGTGCATAAGAATTCGTTCATAAGTTTTGTTTTTACTATAGTCAGATCTTCCAATGGTCTGAGGGACAGTGAACTAGCCCCCTGTTTAAAAATTTGAGGACCCCTGATCTATACAGTTGTTGGCTATTACATTTTAAAGCGCTTTTTGTTGATTCCGCTGAATTCTTTTTCTTTTGCTCTATTTTGGATTCTTTCCAACAAATATTTTTTGGTATGAGTGAGTATTATGGCCATAATTTTTGTGAAGTCTGTATGTATATGTCTTGTTCAGTGTCTGTCTGTTTTGCATATTTTGTATATAGTTTCCTTTTTCCTAACATTATCTTCCACAATTTAGTTTTCTTTATCCTTCCTTCTCTCTTCCTAGTTCTTAAAATTTAATTTTTTCAGGATTTCCTTCACATGTGCAACTCATCTCCTTCACCCACAACTACAAACTTCCTGATCTCAGCCTGAGGAAGAAATCCATGACTGTTGGAGATTTGTACCATGTTTGCTGCAAACTTGTTATAAATGAAGCCACCTGGAATTTGTGTCACAATATAACCCCAGAGAAAATATCCATGGATAAGACCCACAGTCTCTGGATCTCAGTTAAACTGTGCTATCTAAATTTCTGGTTTTACATCTACATACACAGTGCTATTGTTGACCATTCCTACAATGGCTACCCCAAGATTGCACTGATCCCAAAACAAATGTAGAAGCCCAACCAACTCATGATGGTAATGATGTAACGTTTGGGGATGTCCCAACACATGGATGACTGTACTGGCCTTCCTTCTTCATACAGCTTGATGTTATCTTCTGTACCAGGCTTCAACCCACTTTTCCAGACACATCAAGTGTCTTTTTCCAGTCGTTTCGGAGTTTCAGACCTTCATCTTTACAGATTGGTATTGGACTCTGTAGAAATTTCACCTTTTGTATTTTTCTTATAATTGTAATCCTTTGAATTTATATTTGGTATTACACTTCTTTTGACTATTGTAATTGATGTTTTTCTATTTTAGTTTTTAATCTTAGAAATTGATGTTGTATTACATTAGGGTTTTTCTTTCTTGACTTTAGGTTAGTGGGTTAGATATTGTTGTCTATAATTTCCTAAATGATATTTTTGTCTATTCTCAGGTTTTTTGCGTGGGAGCATCATAGGCAAAATACAAGGTTTATAGGAGGTTCCATCTATTTTGGATGGATCCTCAAGTTGTTTATTTACACAGGGAGGGTCTCTGCCTTAAACATTTTGTTTTGGTTTGTGACTTAAGCTCCCATCTATAAATAATTGACTGTATTGGTACATCAATTTTGGACATCAGATGGACTTCAGCCTGGATTAAGAACTTGGATTAAGTTCAGAAACCTATTGATCATCATTGCAGTGTCCCCCCACTGTGCAGGGGGTATATGCTTCTTCCTCCAAAATAAGGGCCTAATTCAATGCCCTCAAAGATGGGCTTTCTGGTCTACCTGGACTTGAATGAAAATGGGTCTGAAGAGATAGCACGAAGATAAGGCGTTTGCCTTTCATGCAGAAGGTCATTGGTTCGAATTCCGGTATCTTCCAGGAATGATTTCTGAGCGTGGAGCCAGGAGTAACTCCTGAGCGCTGCCAGGTGTGACCCAAAAACTTAATACCAAAAACCAACAACAACAACAACAAATAAAGAAAAGGTGCTTCTCGCCTGCTACACAACCTTTCTGGCATCTCTTCGAAGGATCTATGTACGTCTTAGATTTATCTTCTCAGGAGCTTGTAGTTGATTCCTTGATACATGTTTCTGGTTTTAGACACCCTGTGTTTAGGTTAGAAGTTTTTCTTTACATTTTCCTGTGATATGCTTATGCAAACAGCTGCTCTTTTATTATTGATTAGTTTTTCCTTTAATAATTGTAGACAATATTTTTGTTTACTAAAAACAAATGGGGGAATTGTTGTGTATGTAAACATTTTATGGGATTATTATGTTACTGACCCTACCCTGATCAATGATTGTGCCCTACCCTAGTGTGTGTCCTGGCATTCTGCCCCCATCCTAGGGTGGTACCTGATTCTGCTTCCACCATTGGGTGGTATCTGATTCCACCATTGGAACCTGATTCTGGGGGAAAAAAACAAGGGTCTGTGGAAGGCGGGGGTGCTTTTGGCTGGAACTGATGCTGACGCTTTGGACTTCAGTCTTGTCCACCGAATAAAGCTAATATTTCCACAAGTCTGACTGTTTGCGAGGTGTTTACCTGCTGCTTCACCTCAGAACTGCCAGCTGAACAGGATGGCAGACACGTGCTCCGAGCTGGAGGGGAAAGACCTCATCCTCCATCCCTCCATCAGTCAACCTCTTCAGGAGCTGACTTGCAACACTCGTGACTATCCTGAACCCTAAGATACACTGGCTGGAGGGTTTGCAGGTGCATGGCCCTGGCCAGCATATAAAGGCCCCTCCATCCATCTCACTATTATTCACCTTCGTCCATGACTCCATAATTAATATGTTATTAAACACTTCCTTCTTCCTTCCTTCCTTCCTTCCTTCCTTCCTTCCTTCCTTCCTTCCTTCCTTCCTTCCTTCCTTCCTTCCTTCCTTCCTTCCTTCCTTTCTTTCCATCAATTTTTAGACAGATTCCAATTCAACCAAGCTCTACTGAGTACATATATTGGCAATTATCAATGAAAATTGATAAATATGTGAAATTAATTTTAGGAATAATATCCTTTTTAAGACTTTCTTAGAATCAGAACTCTCATAAACATTTGAATAGCTGCCTAGACTTAAATGGTATGGAATTCTATTTCAAGTAATTTTACTTCTACTAAATAAACAAAAAAATCCATATGACACTTGTTTTAAAATTTTTCAATTGAAATGCAATCAACTAGATTCTTGATGCTTGTAGTGAATCTGAAGGACTGGTGGCCTCCTGCTCGGTCTTTGGTCTAAAGAAACTCAAAATTTATAGAAAACAAGTGCAAAGAATAGTGAGAATGTGATGGTTTTATATAACCTTTGTAGACATTTTTCTAGTTATAAAACAATAACCAGTAAATGATGGAGATGCATCTCTGGTACTCAGAGAGGTGGTTTACATGATTTAAGAAAGGATAAATACAAGAGATTTATGTTAATTTTGTGTCAATTGTTATGAGGGAAATAGCAAATAAAATTTTTATTTTATATATGTTATGTATGCAATATGACTTTCTCAGAGTCTAAATCAGTCTAAATCACCATTTACAACCATGAATTACAACCAAGAGGACTTTTTAATTTTGCTGAATTTTAATAGAAGGTAGAGGCAATCAAATATATATTGAGTGGTCTCTGATCAGAAACAATGTTATTTCTAAATTAATCCTGATATTAAAAATAAAAAAATGACTGTAGATAGATAAAAAATGAATTATTTTAAAATGCCCAACATATGATTTATCTATAAATTAAGAGAGCTTTGCTGTCTCAATTTATAAGAGTAAAAATTTTGGGGAGTAAAAGAGACAGGAATCTTGAGGAGATTCACAGAGAAAGTATTTTATAAACATTGTTTTGAGATATGAGTAGCTAGTTTAGAGACAGAAAATTTTTTGGTATTGCCATGTCAAAAAATTGGAACTCATATGGCACTTGACAATTTCACTTATTTTCTAGTGCTCCTCTAAGGGGAAATCAGGAGTACAGAAGCGTCACAGAAGTAAACTCTTTGTCTCCTGCAATTTCCAAAGTGGCAGACTTGGAGAAGGAACCTGTTTATAGGGTCTAAATAGAAAATAGTGACATTTGGCTCTAGAGTGATCCCCTTCAAACACCTCTATGCACTTCCTCTTGGTCATTGCTTATGTACAAAGTGTTTGTCAAAACTATGTCTCAGGAACAGTAAGTAAGCCTCATTTAGAATTACCTGAAGTCTTATTTCTGCAAAATAGTGCTTGATCATACATCTATATCAGGAACTCTGGATGATAAAACTGCAGATGCTGAGATTCTGCTTCAGAGCTACTTTGCGAGGAGTGACTTGGGCAAGGTGATAGATTTCTGACTTATACCTCTTATTAAAAATACTTTTTTGTAGGCAGGATCTAACGCACCAGAATTACCAAGAAGGATTGTTGATCTACTGTTAAAAGATGCTCCTGTAGGAAGATTTCTAAAATGGCTCAAGATTTTCCCTAATCACTGGTGTTGGTTTGCAGTCTCCTTGAATGACATCTTTGAAGGGAAAATGCACATGGGGGTAAGAGCAGATGAGGGAAGGGGATGAGATCCTAGCAGAATGCAGTAACATATCACAAACATTGCTTAGAAGTGCTGGCTCATGAAGATAATAATAAAAAAGGCAGGCTGACTTTTTCTTTCTTTTATTACTGTTTTTAAACTCTCTACAGACAATATTCTCTTTTATTACTCACACCAGGGGTGAACCTCTTCCAACATTCTGGTCTTGGTCTCCTACTGCCTACAGGCACAAGAGTCTGTTTTTGGTAAGTTATCTTTCTTATTGTGGCCATAGATCACAATTCTTAAAAAGACCCCACAGTATAAATAGTCATTCCAGGTAGGTAATTTTCCACCATCTTTAGAGGGAAAAAAATTATATCTACTTCTTGAACAAAAAAAAAAAAAATCTTTGTCAATGCTTCAAAAGACAAGCCAATCCAATGAGACAAAAATAGTGTTGCTTTCTCAACATCAAAACTAGAATTAAACTAATGTTATTGTGTGTGTGTGTGTGTGTGTGTGTGTGTGTTTAAATTTGAGAGCCTCTTATCTCCTTGCTATAAAATGTCCCTAGATAGAGAATCTCCTTTAGATTCTCTAGAGCTTTATTCTGGGCTAAGTGCTTAGCATGAAGCCAAGAAAGCATAAGAATTTTTGCAAAGGAAACTTTAGAGCATTATGTATAGGTCTCTAGCAAGGGAGCACTTGACTGAACAAGAATTAACCAGATGCAGTGTCTCCAAGGTGAATCTGTAATAACTTAGGTGGCAGTAATTTCCTAGGAGACTGGCATAATTATACCCAAACAAATTGCCTGAACAGCCACATATTTATTAACATGATATCAAAATGCTCAAGTTGGAACAAACATGGAAAGCAGAAACAAAAGCCAAAGCAATAAGGAGGGAGCACAAGCTTCTGACTTCCAGTGCCAAAAGGCCCAAGAATGGTTAGGTCCGAGTTCATTCTGAAGGACCTTAGGACTTCTGAGGCCTCAGCATCAGTTTTGATTTATTGGAAATAGGAATGTTTACTTAATTGTATTAGTTACCTAAATTACTTTTAACAAATTATTACAATAGCCAGTGACTCTAAACAACCTCATTTTTAAATGAATATTTTAGACCAGCCATGGTCAGTTTTAGTTTTATGTTCTTTTTGTGCATTTCCAGTCAATAGCAAGTTTGCTTGCAGGGGTTGGTTTTGATGTTCATGGGATACATGGAGAACAAGGGAGATATTGTATTCCATGAAGAGAGGGTTACTGCCCTTCTGCTTAACCCCTTTTCATCTTTCCAGTAGGGACTTGAAGAGATTAGGGCTGGTAAATTCTGCCATGTGCTCCTGCATGA